>NC_137643.1:4158726-4308717 GCF_963383615.2 Lipophrys pholis | reverse complement strand
TACCTATACAGCCCAGCTAATGTGTATTATTGTGAGAGTTAATCCCAAGTCATCTACACCTTCATGATACTTCTCATCAGACACCCAGCTGGAATTCTAAGCTGGCCACAAGAGGTCGTTTCCACTAAAATCAGGTTTCAACATGCTGACATACACCGAGCGAGTGAGAGAGAGGGTGAGAATTAATGAGTGTCCGGCACAAAACAGCAAGCGTCCATGAATGCAGTAGAGTAGGTGGCCTCCGGGATTAACTCTTTAGCTGGTGCCTCAGGCAGCCGAAGACAAACGGCGATTATGAGGAGGAGAAAACCCTGTGATGAACCATCCATTGGGAGGAAGACCACAGAGGCTGGTCTGAAGGACAACACACAGGCTTTGACCACTGCAGCATGGGGGAGCAGGCTCTTCGCATCAGATGCTCCAAAGCTGAAGGTGCAGCCTGTGCAGCCTGTGCAGCCTGTGCAGCGATGCCCCTGAGACAAGCCGGCACTGAGAGGGCAGGGTTTAAGATGCAAGCTGGGACAGTGTACGCTGAGAGGCATAACTAAGTGGCTTGGATAGTGTACAGAAACATCTGTGCAGAGTGTGGGCTAGAAATCCCTAAATCCCTGTGGGACATGGCACATAAAGCGGTTGAGAGCGAGCGAGCGAGCGAGCGAGCGAGCGAGAGAGAGAGAGAGAGAGAGAGAGAGAGAGAGAGGAGAGAGAGAGAGAGAGAGAGAGAGAGAGAGAGAGAGAGAGAGAGAGAGAGAGAGAGAGAGAGAGAGAGAGAGAGAGAGAGAGAGAGAGAGAGAGAGAGAGAGAGAGAGAGAAGAGAGAGGAGAGAGAGAGAGAGAGAGAGAGAGAAGAATCCGCTGGGACTTAAACTTCCAGACAGACAAGCGGCTGCTGGCGAACCAACGAGACACTGTGCTTGTTGACAAGGAGCAGAGGGGAAGAGGGGAAGAGGGCAGTGATGATAGATTTTGCAGTCAAAGCTGACAGTGACATCGAGGAGGATGGAGAAACACCGAGGCCCGGAGGAACGAGTGGAACAAGGTGACGTCTAAAGTGGTCCCAGTGGTGGGAGAAGCATTCGGGAAAAGTATCTGCAGCGCGACCTATAAACACCATCTGGGCTCCGATGAGGTTAAACCTGAGGGACAGATCTATTTCACCGTACGCAAATGCAGAAATAACTCCGGACACGTTGAAATGATTTATAGTTTAATCAGTCAAACCTCTCAGGGGATTTATTTCAGGAACAGGAAGTATACTGTGCAATTTTAGCAATCTAATAAGTTTAAGAAATGCTAAAATCTGCAACGTCGGCTTCGTGCACTGAAGTAAGACAGGAAGTCCGACTGCACAATGTCAACCTTCACCGTCTCAGGGGTGACTACTGCAATAAGTCCAGATGCAGGTATAGCCACGTTGTTTTGTTCGTGTTGGAGGGTAGTTTGCCGCTGACCGCTGGAGTGGAGCTTGTTATGTTGTGTTTCAGTGTCATTTTGGTGTTGATCCTTACATTTCTATTAGTTATTGGTGGAAGATCCAAGCTGAGAAACACGCAGGTGTATTTTCTACGTCACATTACCACCAAGTATTTATTTCTCTTGTTTTTGACATTCAGTACCAGAGGGATTCGATAACGCTGAAGATTGAGCCCAGCGCAGTGTTCAGTGGTTCATAATACCGAAATCAGTTGTTATTAATTCTCGTGGGACCGAGCAGGTTTGCAATGTTTGGGTCCGTCGTTTTCTCCTCGTTTCTGTGGTTTCAACCACAGTGTGTGGTTAATTTCACAAAACACGAGAAGCTTGGTAAACAAACGTTGCACTGCATCTCTTTCTCCCCTATTTTCTTCTTCTTCTTCTTCTTCTTCTTCTTGAATTTTTCATCTGATATTTATTCATCCCACTGTGTCAGTCTTCTGCAGTGCATCCAAAGAGTCAGAAATGGGCTCCAGAATTTAATTTGTAAACCAAAAAATCATTCCAGGCAACAGCTTCACCATTGAACTGGAGATGATCAATAAATAATTATATACTGTCGATGTTAAATAAAGTAATTCATTTGAAAACTGGAACAAAAAACCAGTTAATTGTTTGACGCTACTCATGGGAAGCAGGAGTTTTCAGAGAAGTTTGTCTTTATAAAAATAACCATAAATCATTAAGAATTAAACTGGTTAGAAAGTGTTAAACAAGCTAAAATGTCGATTGAATCATTTTCCAAATGTGAAATACTTTCCCCTTCAATCTCTGTGAAAGGACTTAAAATAACTTCTGCACAATTTATACACTTGGAAATCTTACTTTCCTGCAATATGATGTGTTTTTTTACAAAGTTAAAAAAAGATTTCTCGAGTAGTCATATATATGATCATGTTTTATTCTTTATTTCTACTTCACAGATTCAATCAGGTATTTTTCAGGTTTGTGTCACTCAGATGGTAAGAAATGTAGAATTTAAATGTAACCGTGTGATTTTGAATTTACCCAATATAATTAATAGTCTGATTGTTGAAATATGCGTGTAAATGGATGAGCTGTGACTGGAGTAAAAGGAGTTTTTCTTTCAAACCGTCAGCTTTGACATGAATATTTCCACACAGACATTTACATGAAAATTGGATTAGCAAGAAGAAGAAAAAATAAATTCACACAGAAAGGCTTCACTGGATTGCAAACCACCAGGCCACAATAACCCCCACCCTGGTTAATTAGAGAAAATCAAGTTCATCAGATTATCAAGCTCTCATCCTACAATCTTGTTTTCTTTCAAATGTTAATGTTTATTCAAAAAAAGAATGCATCAAACTTTTTCAAACATCTGTGATAAAACAGAAAGTGTAACACTTTAATAGCATAATAACGCAGCGACTGTATAAAATGTTAAAATCAAGTGATATCTGTTTAAACATTGAGAAAACAAGTGGATTTGCCAGATCGTTAGATATGAAATATTAAAGAAACACTCACACCGACATGAATCCACACAAAGAAACAACCTTTGTGGAGTTAATGAGACATTAACATGCAGTCGGATAATCTTTTTTTTTATCTCGGCTTCAAAAAAAAATAAATACAGTGAATGATTATCTAAATTAGAATCATGTAATCCTTCACTGGCAATTGTGTGTTTATAATGTCTTAAAAAAACACATTTTGTATACCGTGATTAATACAGTTTCCTGCACAGTTTCTTCTTTTGTCTTTGTGGGGTGTTAATTGTCGACGGAGAATTGAAGATAAAAATATGGGAAGAACCTTGATCTGTGTGATTTTAGCAGTTTTATTAGTTAATAATGAAACAGAAATTAACTCTTGGAAATTGCTCTGAGTTCTGCTGTTGCAATTTTTACGTTGAAAAACAAGCAGTAATAGTCAAAAACTGAATTACTTGTTGCAATTGAGATTCATTTTGTGTGTTCTGTTTTTAAATCAACATATCAAACCCGATTGGTTTTTCACTGCCTGGAGGAGGTCAGAGATCAATGTATGACTGAAGAAGAGGATTTGCTTCAGATGTGGGGAGAGCAATCTGCATGGACATGATGAGTTTAATTATTTTGCTCATGTGCAGTAAAACACATGACTAAATATTTGAATGCTCTATAAATGAGGGTGACATTACATTTAAATTAATGATACGTCTAATAAGTATACAAATGCTCGCAACCAAATGAGATTCATACCTGCTCCCACACATCCGCCTCAACATTCAGCCGTAATCAACAAGTCCTCCAAATTAATTGGTGAAATCTCTTCACGGGCACATTTTGTAACGCTGCTGCCGTTCGTGGATTGATTAGTTTGAAACTGAAAAGGAGCTCAGTAGGGGTTAACTCAAAGATGAACGTTTGGATTATTATAACATTGTTAAGGTGTGTGGATGGCCGTTGCCATGGTTACAGAGAATACACACAGAGAATAATCACTTAATAGTCGATTCAAACTTTGTTCAGGTTTATTTCAGAAAATGGAAATGTCTCTCAAATTAAGTAAGAAGAACATAAAGAAACATTTGCAAACATGCACACGTCTGCATTCATGACGAGGTGAAATCATAGCTGCATGTAAGAAGATAAGACATCCAGACAAATCAATAACTGGAAACTATAGCGTACATGTCAGCATGTTGAGTGCATTCGCAGTCAGCTGATCCCCTCCAGGATTGTCGAAGATGTCTGACGATAACAGTGGATAACCGGAGCTCTGCCTTTTAATAATCTCACAACATCCACATGATTGGTAATGATTGAATGATTCACTCGAAATAAACTCAATCGTTCAGTAATGTGACGCGGCTTCGTCCACGAATCTGTGAGGGCATCACTCATATGCTGCATTAACCAAACTGAAGCATCATCAGGCTGTTTTCCCAGACTCCTAATATGTGAAAGCTCATTTATTTTTCAGAAAGCGAGAATGATCTCATCTGTAAAGATAAGTTCTGTCTGCGTGAAGCCAAATGATTATTTTTAATTTTCCTCGGTCAGTCGGTGAGTGCGTGGGCGAGTGATTTAAAGTCTCACCGTGATACCTTCGTTCTGTCCTTTGATAATGATTGATGCATTCCTGCATCCATCGCTCCCGCTTGTTTTGTGTGTAGACATCACTGAGCAGTTGCTGCTTTGTTTTAAATCATTCTGGTAATTAAGGCGGCTCGACTGGAAAGCAAGGTGGTGGTGAAGTGTTTGGTATTGTTCAGCAGCCTTGTGAATGTCCACAGGGGGGATTTCTTTGATTTAAAAACAAGTGAAACTGCACAGAATATGAACATAATCTCCTGCCTGTGAAACCAAAAGGAAATTGCAGATGTCCAGCTTTTACCCGACAATAAAGTCATTAAAATACTTCTGACAGCCACAACTTTGATTTCTCTGCATAACTGCACATTTGTCACTTTCGTTTTACTTCAATTCACACAATAAAACAGCAATTACCGTCATGAAACGCTTTAAACAAAGAAGGAATCGATAACAAACAGCTTGTTTCTTCCTCCTGCTTTCTCTTTTTTTTTTCTTTTTTTGTAAAAACACTTCAGTCTCACATCTCACAGAAATGACATCTCTGTGCAACAAGTGATCATCATCATTGTCTTGTTGTTTTGAAGTGGCAGTGTGTTGGGTGACCTTCACCCTCCACTCCGTCTGCGCATCTCATTTTATTGGGTGAAAGCTGACGCCGCCGCAAAGTGGAAAATAATGAACGGAGAGAGCAAACGTCTCTTATTGGTTGCAAAGATTAAAAATCGCCGTTTTGACCCCGACTACCCTTCTACCTCAGTCAGATTGTTCGTCAGCAGTGCGGAGGTCGGAATGATCGAAAGAGGAGAGGAAACGTGAGCATGAGCAGCGTCGGGTCAGAGGAATCAAACGACCCTGATATGAGACGATGTCCAGTCGGGTGAACGGACGCCTTTAAACAAACTGCCTTTCACTTTCTTACAGATAAAGGAGGGAACAAACAGATGAAGGACAATGTTCAGATATTTGTCGTTGTTTCTTGTTGATTTTTACTGATATTGTAAGACAGATAGACACGGGGCACGCAAAAATCCTCGCACTAGAGAAATACGACTTCTCCCCTTATTAGACCAAATAGCATCAGGAGCTTCTGCAGCTCGATCTGGAGCATCATGTCCGCCATTGTTGTTGTTGCTAAGTGACGTTGCAGAGAGGGTCGCAGGGTTATCGGGTCTCGAGGTGGTGAAAGCCCGTCCACACGCACAAGCCGAGGCAGCGCTTTCAGACTTCTCCACTCTCTAACCTGTTTTCAGAAAAAAATAAAATAAAGGTTTCCGGACTCTTAAAACGCCGCGCCGTCTGGCTGATGTTGTGACATGAAACGGCGTTGTAGTGTGGACGGAGCCGAAATGGTGGAAAGCTCAGGTATTGAAACTCTGGCTGTGTCACCAAGGCTTCATACGTTATTGCTCTCGTATTTCTACGTCGCTGTGGCTCCTTGATACTCTCACCACCTTCATCGTGACCATTTGAGTCACATGAGGTCAGATGAGGTTGAGAGAAGTTGACTTGTGATTGATGGAAATTTTGTCATCCTATTATACACGTCTGGTCAAGAATGGGAGTACTTTCACCAAATATCACTTTATCAGGTAAAACACTGCATTTGGTAACGTTCTCATTTTGTTCACACTTCTTGATCCACCTTCTGCCTCGTTATCCAGGTGAGGATTGTAGCAGGCCGTAGATGATCCCAGCTCATAAGGAAGGGAAGCAGGATTCCATAACTTTTCAGAGAAATGCATGGAATCCCTTTACGAAGCTATTTCATTGCGTTCAGCTGTATACTACGGAAGTGTGTCCGATTTTTTTTCTTACAGATGAAAAAGGAAGTTTTAAAATAACATTCAAACCATCTTAAGGGTTATTTTTTGTCAAGAATTTGAATGGTTTTGTTTGCATTCTGCTCCCGTTTCCAGTCTTTCATGAAAAACACGTGATGCAAAGGCATCAGAACTTTTTATGCCTGGCAGCAGCCTTCACATTCAGCTAAAATAAAAAATTTTTAGTGCATGTGTACAGTAGCTCCTTGTCTTATATCTTTATGTATATATGTATATGAATATCTGCATGCATATATCTCATCTCCCTCTTAACCTGACTGTGTGTGCTTGAGCTGCGGTGATAGAGACGCTGCTGACTGAATGAAGAGAGGTTCAACAAGGTCGAGAGAAAAAAAAATTGGATTTGGTGAACTGTATTTTTTCCTCTGAACCCACTCAGTGCTGCGGAAGAAAAGAGTGAGGAATTCTGTGCCGTGCAGCTCTGCCTTCAGGGTGAACTGCCTAATTCACCGTGAGGACTTTTACATGAGCACATCCTTTACATGTTTATGTCTCTCTCCGCTCTCCCCCGTTATGAAGCCATATACATTTCAGGAAACTTGCAAAGTGTCAGGATGTCGGTGTTTAGTGTCTTTAGGATGTGCTAATGAGTCATGGGGTGCTGCAGAGGATTAAACCGGTGGCTCTTATTTCACTGCAGTGGGCCTCTTCTGCCACCTTTTACCTTTTGGCCTCCATTCCTCCTCTGACCTCATTTCCACTTGAAGTTCCATTAGATCATTTTGCAGCCTGTCCTCACACAATGTCTTTGAAGCATTGGCAGCAGATGTGAGAGTTTATAAGCTCTGCAGATTCTGTCCGATCAGTATGAGATGCAAATGCAGCCATCCGAAAATCCCATGTACACCTCTTGATAAGTCAGCCTCTGATTGTGAGCTCCAGGATTCACTGTGGCGCACTATAGTACAGCACGGATATCCAAACAGCTCCGCCTCGGGATGTGACCGGCGTCCGTACCGTCCGTATTTTATATATTCTATAAGTGATTGTAGGCGGCAATCATCTGCTAAAGATATAATCACTCTAATCCCATCAGTGAGTATTGCCAGACATCCTGCGATGTTTTGGCTCTGAGCCAAGTTGTCACATATGTTGCTTCAAATATGTCTTCTGTTTACATCTTTTGATCTAATGTAGAACATGTGCACAAAGCAAAAGAGCTTTCAGCTTGATCTTGATCTGGATCAGGGCTGTCAAACATAAGGCTCATGGGCCACAACTGCAGTTTACACCAGAAGGTTTTATTAACATTGACTTTATGTTGAGATTGGAGTCATTTTCAATGTTAATTCTTTGTTTTTTGCGATATTTTCATCATGTATTCTCTGCACAAAGAAATGGTTTAGATGTAAAGGTTGTCACGGCTATATTTGACTGGTTTGGCTCAATCCAGATGGAACTGGGCTGAATGTGACCCCTGAACTAAAATGTGTTTGAAACCTCTGACCTAGATTTTAAATCTCACCACAGATGTGGACACTACGGAAGCTCAAAGGGGTCAAAACAATGCAAAAGCCACCAGAAATAAAAAATTTAAAAAAACAACATTAGTGTAAAAGCTCCAATATTAGCTAATTAAACACAACACATAAACAAATTCAACAATCTGCAAAAAACAAATGCATAAAAAGACAAGTAGAAGCCTCAAAATGACAATTGAGAAAATCACTATGATCATGTGTGCAAGGATCAGCAACAAATCTTCATCTTTACTCGCCTGCACCAGAAAGAGGCTTGTTGAGGAATCAGCCAAACTCTTGTGATACCAACAAAACAACAACAGTGTAGGAGTGCAGGAGGGACACAGGTTCATTCCCCAAGTGAACCGTCTCATATTTCCAAGTTTCTCTCCCCACATACTCTCCAACATGTTGCTCTGAAGTGGTTTTTCCTTTTCGTCTACCTTCACCTGTTGCAGCTGGAAAACAAAATCAACACGTTCAGCAGCTGTTTCTCGGAACAGCGAGGAAGGATCGTAATGATGAAGTGTTTGCAGTATTGGCACGAATTGGAAAATTTACACATGAAAAGAGGAGAAGGTCGGCTGCGATCATGCGCGTGTGCTCTCGGATTTAAGTCGGGTTGCATAATCCAAGTTAATGAATTTTCTAAAAGCTTTTAACTCAACATCCAAGTCACAAGTCATCTGAAGAGATCCGGGTGCTATCTCTTCATTTATCATAAGGACGTGTTTGAAAATTGAACAGACATGATTGTCTCACATCAACTTCTTTCACAGTAATTAACGTTTAATTGATGCGTTATGTTGTCGTTGCAGAATACTTTTAAGTCGTACACGGCCTCTCTGTCATCACGCTTGCATCTTTATCAGCTGGCTCGCAGATCATTAACTCGGGAATCTTTCCCATCTGTTCCATTAAACCCACCCAGAGCCAACGTGGCAGAAGACACCAAAAAATAACTTCAACAAATCCTGAAATTTTTAGTTGGTCTAACTTATGTTTACTGCTCAATGTAAAGGCACACCACAGTGATGTGTATTAATGTTGTTGTATTGTTGTTATTTAGTATGCCGGGCCACGGGAGGGCGCTGTTGCTTGTTTTTGTAATGAATACCCGACATCCTTATGGACTGACGACGAATCGGATGCTATCAGGGAGAATCTCAACTATAAAACTACTGATATGGACTAGAAAACTAGAATATGGACCGCGAGTCATACCACTACGGGTCCGCCATGTTTGTTTACAGATGCATGAGGAGAAGGAACTATGTTCAACGGGAAGGGAGGGGGAGATATGCTGGGAGCCAGGATAAAAGATTGGCTGATACGGTGGATCCACACACCGGTGTCGTGTAAACGGACCCGCCAAAATTAAAGAAAGTTTTGCCGATACACTGGTATTTGTTGTCGTGTAAAATGCGCACGAAACTATTATTTAATTCCTCCTGTTTGCATTCTTGTGGTGTTAATCTCAGTTGATCTCAGTAAGGATGTGCAGAGGGCACTGAGGGTGGCAGAGAGCGTCACAGACAGTCCTCCGTCCCCTTAGAGACTTTTACAGAACAAGACCTGCTGTGTTTTAATGGACCCGTCCCACCCTGGGCATCATGTGTTCATCCAACTGCCCTCAGGAAGAAAAGACGGACTCTTCAACTCATCATCAAACACTCGAAGAAAAAGCTTCTAACCTCAAGCTGCCAGATTAGAGCCCTGCTCCCAAAGTCTTGATTTGCATAAGTATTCATTATTTATCCTCATTATTCATCTCAATCTGCTCAACATTTTCTGGAAACTTATTCCAACTGGGAGGAGTGGAGTCATTGTTGATGGCGTTTCGGAGAGCGGGGATAGCGTGGTTTCTCCAGCCTGCTATGTGGACACGTTCAAGATATGATATACCCACGGAGAGAGGAAGGGATCGGAACAAAAGACAGGCTCTAATAATAACCCCTCTCCAAAAGAAAATGGGCCCGTGTATGTGTGAAGTGAAGAGAAGGTCCGGAACGCTATCGGAGATTTCACCGACTTGTCAGGTGTGCTTTCACAGCCTGGGCTTTCTTCGCCTGCACCTCCTGAGTCCTTGTCGTCGCAGTCGCTCTACTTAGCGGAGAAGGTGATGACTTGGTGATGATGGTTTTTATCAGCACCACTGATATTTCCACAACCGCGGGACATTTTCCCACAAATGGGAACACCCTGTATGCAACCCGGCTGACCTGCTGAGGTGGGATCACCCACAGGGGACTCGTCTGGCAGCTCTAATCTTCTTTTTTTTTCTTAGTGTGTTCTCAATCTTTCCATTTCGCCATTAGAAAAGTTTTCTTTCTTTCCTTTTTTTTTTTTTACGTGTCAGAAATAGTCGGATAAAAGATGCTTTATCTACTTTCAATGGAGCCTCCTCTCTGTGCTTTGCTTTCTGTTCCATATTTTTCTCTCTTACAATAGATGCACCTGCAGTTTGCGCAGATGAGTTTGGCTATTTCGGAGCTTTTTGAGCAGCGGATGCATGGACTTGTTTTCAGACACAAGAACTAAAACTGGGTCTACAATCTGTGTGGGCTCACTGTGC
This sequence comes from Lipophrys pholis, assembly GCF_963383615.2. Taxonomy (NCBI): domain Eukaryota; kingdom Metazoa; phylum Chordata; class Actinopteri; order Blenniiformes; family Blenniidae; genus Lipophrys; species Lipophrys pholis. The sequence goes on along the minus strand of NC_137643.1, from coordinate 4,298,325 downwards.
ATAAGAGCATTGAGCTGAAGAATTATCCACATACAAAACACTGAACATTATACGATTTTGGGTGACATTTAACAACTTTTGAGTGGGTGAAAGTACCTTTAATCGCAGGACCAGAATAAACACGAAGAATACTTGTTATCCCATGGTCGCATTATCACATCCAGCATTAGAGAAACAGGTGTCAAAATTAACGTTCCTGCAACCTTTTAATGTATTTTAGTAACCTAACCTTTTAGGTTTCTCTCTCCGTTCTCTGGTGGTAATTTTGATGCATTGAACAATGAGCCGGCTGCAATTACACCCACTGCAGCAGCCGAGGAGCACGAAGAAAAGATTTAATGAGAAATGCATCAATTCCTCTGTGATTTATTTGATCACACTTGCAAACAGGACTTGGTCTTGGTCTTATCAATACTTTAAGAATCAATCCAGTCACCGCTCCAATAATTGATCACATTGTAAAGATGAATATATATTCATATAGTATCAGGAATCGTCGGAACTCTTCTAATTGCTCACATCAGAGAGCTCGTTGTTTTTTTTTTTTCCACTTATTTTGAATGATTTAAGCTGCGTGTGTTATTGTATATATAATTCATGATTATTTTTGTTGCTGTGTTCTAGCGGTTAGTAGTAAGGTGAGCTGGTCCATTAAAACAAGTGTTAGTGGAAGCAACAAATCACAAATATACAGCAGGATTTAAGACTTATTTCTTGGTGCTTTTATGAGTATTTCTTTCACATATCTCAGTTTATTCATCTTTTATAAAGTTTACACTATTTAAACTACTGAATTACTTTTGATAATCCCTGCTTTTTATTATTCAAAAGACAAGAATTCTGAATGGTAATTTCCTATATTTTTGTTTTGAAAATATTGTTTAAAAAGTAAGTAATACTTCCAGTGGATTATAAAGAAACTTACTTTTATCTGAGTATTTTGTATTTGTAATTGGAAATTGCTTAAAATTAAAACAATGTAAAAGTAGTTGTATTGAAGTACACATTTTGGAGAGTTAAGGTTTGTGCATGTTTGAACCATATATAGTATATATATTTGTATTTATTTATGTATTTTTTTTCTTATGTCTGTCACAACTGGTAAATGGATTGATAAAGTCTCAATAGACTATTTTAACATCAGTCACATCTGCTTCTTTGCACATTCCGAATGCTGCCAAGGTCGGTGTTCACACACCGCTGGTTAAACTTTAAATTTTGCGTCTGGCACCGAGGACACGTTGACAGATGGGCAGTGAAACAGGGACTGAACTACCAACCTCAGGATGTGAAGAGCACCGTCTCACTCTGGGGGGTCTGAGCAGGCTGAGATAAGTGCTTAAAATTGCATTGCATGGATTTGAAGAGTCATCACAGCCATATGCACCAGAAGCTCAAATTAGTTTTGTTCAGGAAACATAATAATGCTGGGGTAAATAAAAATGTAATTTGGTAGAAGAGTAATGTAACCTGTATAAAAAACTTGAACTGGCAGGCCAATTGTGAATATGAAGCTGGCGTGGGTTTAATGCAGAAAAGTAATTTCCCCGATGGATCAATAAAAAGTAACTACATTAGCTTAACTCTCTGCCAACTGATAGATCACATTATTGGTTCACGCACAAACACAGTGCAATAAAAAGTTGATCAAAAAGTTCAATCAAAAGCAATCAGCATAAGTTTCTTTAATTAAAATTCACATTAGAAATGTAACATTAGATTTCAGGCTATGACTCAGCCACGTGTTTTCTAGATAAAAGTTCAAAGTGAAGTTGTCTTTATTGAAATGTCTTCTCTGCATCGAACCTCCACGACACCTCGGAGCAGTGGGCGGCCCCGGAGGGGGTCAGGGGTCATGCTCAGGGAAACACACTGGTAACAAGTCAGCTGTTGGACATGAACCTGCAAACCCGTGATCACAAGTCTGCTTCTCTAAGCTCCAGGACGCCGCTGCCCTTTCTGTGTGTGTTTCAGTGATAACACCTCTTCCAGTTCTGAACAAACACGTGGAACATGCAGAACATGCAAAAAGTGGTACAATCACAGATAGTGTCGGTCAAATTCATCTAAAAATGATGATTGGTGGCAAATATTCAGAAGTTAGGCCACAGGACTTGTTTGTCTTTTAAACAGCAGGCAGTCTGAATGAGTCTCCGTCACATTCCCGTTCACGTCTCCTTTTCCAGCGTGTCGTAGATCAGCTGTCAGAAATGTTGAGTAATGAAAAGGTGTGATAACTGCAGCCGCGCCCTTCCTCCTCATCAAGCTGCGATGGGAGCAATTTGTTTTTGGCGCAGGCGGCTCAGACGGGCACCTCGGCCACATCGAGCCGCCACAGAAACGACTTTCACCGCACTTTAAAAGATGAAGCACGTCTCACCCCAGAGGTGGAATTTTTCATTTTAACTGTCATGTAAAAAGCTTATGTCATGTAAAAAGCACTTCAGCTGTCTTCAGTGGGCACACAGGTAACCCCCCTCCCCCCCGTTGTTAACGTGCTTTTAAGATGTTCAGACCATTTTGCATGTCTAATGCTGTCAGGAAATCTTTACCCTCAATATAAATGAAGCTCGGAGTGATCTGCAAAGTTTTATTCCTTTTCTTCTACTTTCAGAGTTTTATTTGTCGTCCCGAGGAAGAACTTAGAGATGAATCTACCTGTGTGTGTGTATATCTCTACGGTTCACTTTCATCCCTGATAATGCTGCAGATCGACTATCTGTCAGTGTCTATATGTCATTTTTCTCCAGGCCGATATGATCTCTTAGATCTGCTGGAAATCTCATTGACGTTTCCCTGATAGTTGCGTTTGCTCTGAATTATCCCTCGAGATATCTGTGAATATATATACACCTCATCCCCCTCGTCAGGGTGTCTATTTAAAAATCCCTGCGGCATGTCACTTACAGACATTAACATGTGCATTAGACATTTTTTTCAGGTTTTTTACCTTGCAAGCATCAATCAAAGATGTGTGAGACGGTGTGAGATGTGTCCTTTTGAGTCACAGTGTTCAGTGGAAGAACAAAAAGCATTAAAAAAAACAAAAAAACACAAATCATAAAATCCCTTTTAACCGTGAGCATTTTGCACAGGCTTTAGAAGGTACATTTTTCAAGCTTTAGATCAAGATACTGTCTTTTAGCTTTCCATGCATTTAGATAACATGTACATTCTTAGCTCTTGTTTAAGAAAAAAAATCAATGAGGAAATGACAGAGATGTGGAAAATTTGTATCGGATGTTAATTTTAAAACCACAAAACGTCACAAAAAAACAAAATGCTAGGGAGAAAAGTAGCGGTCATGTGAACGTTTTCAAATTAACACAACAAAACAAGGCCTATCTCATCTACTGTATGTTAAAATAACAAGTCAAAGCATGACCATCTCCAACCTGCAACTTCAAATCAACATGAAAACAATTGAGAACCAAAACTCTTGATGTTTTGAAGGAGGAAGAACCTACATGAGAGGAGCAGCAAACCTATAAATAGCTTGTTTCAATTAACTCAAGATCAATTCACATGATCGTTTTCACATTTAGTTAATCAGTTCATCTTAACTTGACCTGTGTGTCATTCAACGCGTCTTTGTTCCACTTTATTCCATCCTACAGCCTTTGGATTCAACTTGGCCGTCCTCCACTCCTGTGGCCGCATCACAACATAACATCCCCCGAAATTAAATCAAACCTCTCTGACAATCTGAAATAAAACTTGGATGTATTACCTTTGTAAAAGCTAAGTTTATGACAGAGCCATTAAAGACTGAAGCGGTCAGTGAGTGCAGGATAAATGTGATCAATATCTGCTGAGATCTTTGTTTGCCTTCAAAAGAACAAACAACTCTTTTTCTGGGACATTGAATTGACTTATAGGAATTTTTAGGGAGAATAACTTCAAACACAGCCGCTACTACTAATCCTGAACTGAACCTTTCGTGACATTCTTTTGGTGGAACTTTATTTTTGTTGTTGTTTCACAACAGTGAAAAATACACAAGGTGTGGTTTTGGTTTGAGGACCACCATCTCTTAATTATTTCTACTGCAGGGTGGGATAAAATGGATTGCTCCTTGATAGCGTTTAAAGTTATAGTTCACCAGCAGAACACGTAACCAATGGCATAAAATCACCTTTAATCTGTGCTCCCAACAGAAGACATTGTTGATGGTTGTTGGAAGTCGATAATAAAACAGGCCTCGGGAAGCCTGCAAGGGACTTTCCCTGCAAAATGTCAGCGAGGTCTTTAAATAATAAAGCTCCGTGAGCAAAGAAAGGGTTCTGCGGTTTATTTGATTAATATAATTTGTCTTCATTACACATGCATTACAGTCGGTTGTAAAATGTGTTTTATTGGAGTGCATATCGGTTTTAAACACGACTCCTTCTCAACATATGTATGTATTGTAATTGTATGTGCGCTTTGAGCCGCTCATTCTGCACCACCGCTGATAAAACCGAAGCATCATGCGGGACTGAATAATAAAACGGTGAAAATGAAGAGCTCATTTAGAGGTCAGGTCCGCTGGAACGGGGCTTTGTTTCGCAGACGAGCGGTGGGAAAGACAATGTGGCATGACAGCAATTAATGCCGCGTCTCCGAGAGCAGGAAAGAAAGGTTGACAAGGCCCCGGGAAAGGCCACCTGATCTGTGATTAAAAACAAAAGTTTAGTGGTATTGTTCAGACTCGCCCGGTGTGACCCGTCATTAAAACTGTCAGCCGGTGAGTTTTGTAATATTGTTGCATGGACTGGAAACCTTTTGACATTTAGTCCGGTTGTTAAACACCTTCAGAACACAGCATTTAATCGGAGTGCACAACTCATGAGGGAATCAATAATATGGACGTTTTAATACGTGAACATACAATACACGGAATTATTATTATGATAATTAATTTACAAAATAATTCAAGTGAACGTACAATAGAAGGAAATAGTGATGATTGACAGAGCAGCGGTGTGTCTTTGTCAGCCCGGTTTTCTAACTGTTACTATTGGTGAAGTGAAGGTCCGTGCAGGCCTGTGGGGACTGTAAGAAATTGCCAGTAAAGGTCATCGCAGAGCAGTTTTATTTGCTTTTCCGCTGGTGCATCCATTTGTCATTGTCAGCGCTTGTACACAAGCTGGTCAAACTTTTCCAACACACACAGCTGGTCACTTCCTCACAGATTTCAAGCAGCCGCCGGAAAGAGCGCCAAAGATCTTGATTTATTAAGCAGGGACATTTATGAGAGACGACTGACCTTTGTTTAACAGTTTACAGCTAACAAATAAAGGCAGGAATAATCAGAAAGAGGCAGTTGGTGCAATCACTTCTGGTGTGATGATCAGCGAGCCGACCAGTGTAGCAGGTGGCCCGTCCATCTGCCAGAACACTTCTCCTCACTTGGACATTTAAACTCTTTGAACGCCTCACATGGCTCCCAAACGTGCTGGATTAAAACCTCATAGATTTTTTGATTTTTTTTTCTGTATTGTTAAACGAGGATCAGAGAGCCGGATGCAGAGTTGCTCTTCAAATAAAAAAAATGACAATTAGAATCAGTATCATCTTTAAACGCCAGCTATGACGGACCCAAATGGAATTTGACTTGGTTAATTGGTGGTGATGCATTACAAGCAACATTGCAGCTGACACCGGGTGCAGGACAGACTGAAACAGGACGTCACAGGACATACGGGGTGTCAGTGAATTAATCCAACACACAGACGCTCAAAGTCAAACTGCCGCCCCGCAGGAGCCGAGCCGCTGACAGCCAAGGTGATTGAAGCAATTTTGTGTCATTTTCACAATTTGCCACCTTCGTCGTCCACCTCGGTGTCCATGGAAGCCAGATATCGCTCTCCACAAGTCAGTGACACTATTTTTCTTTAAATGAGTCAATACAATCAATCCAGAATAAAACGGACCACACAAAGAGCAAATCAACAGAACACCAGTGCAGCACTCAGCAGATACCCCCACAGTGCAAACGAAACCCTCAAATGTGTCGGCATGGCCACAAGCTGGGGAGAAACGATCCGCGGTAGATCTCCAGAGGTCTTAGCAGGGGCTCACACGGGGCACCAAGGGCTAAACTGGATCAAATCAAATCAAATCAAAGTTTATTTACATGGCACTTTTCATACTCGGTTGTAGCACAAAGTGCTTCACATACTACGAAAATATAAATAAAAACACAAACATACGACCATGCCAAAAGGATATACATTTTCAGTTTGTTTAGAATCCAGCATGTGTTGATGGACTTACAGGTCAATATTTAGCAAGTCAACAGGAATGAACAGGGTTTTAGGTCTCACTGAGTTACTAGTTATTTTTGTAAAAAGTAGCTCAGGTTCATACGACTGAAAACTTTGTGGGGCTTCATGGTTGTCAGACCCCAGTTCTGTACGTTCTGTCTGGACTTGGTATGTTCTCCCGGCGTGTTTGTATGTTTAATGTGGGTACATAATACTTTCTAAAATAGAGTAGTAGATTATATTTTACACAAAAATTACAAAATACTAAAGAAAACAAATATAGAATATTACTTTATGTGTATTAATTTGAAACAAAAATAGCAAGTAATGATCCTCTTAAATTGGGCCTTTTCAACACACTTTACATTTATTATCTTGAAACTTAAAGCATTACATTCATTCAAATACGCATTCATTTTTTAGAAGTAGATTATCTGGTATCACACAATTCTGAGGCCTCGGTTTTATTTTAATATTACTGAAATAAAAAGAAAAGCCTCAACCAAGATGTATGTTCAATAGTTATGTGTGTCATAAATAAGTTAGAACAGCTCTCCTAATGTTAATCAATCCCCACACATGGATTATTCACTGTCTTTTGTCAGTAATTAGCCGGGCGGAGGTAAGTGTTATCTGTGTTATCTGATCGGACAGGTTATGTGATCAGTGTTATAAAAACCCAGCCAGGATTTATGAAAGCAGGCAGCCACTCAGCGGGTCTGTCAGTAATCAGAGGAGGATTTCATCCAGTCAGTCGACCATGGGGTCACTCAGTCAGTTCGGCCTGCAGAGATTGACACAGATGGACTCAACTCTGTGTCAATCTCTTTATTCCCTCCAGGATTTACCTGCTGACTCTTAACCCTCGCTGTCTGGCTTCCTCTCGTCCTGTCAGCTTCTCTCTCCTTCCTCCCTCCCCTGTCCTCTCTCATTGTTTCCCTCTTCCTACCATCATTATCAGGCTGAATACGGAGAATCTGTCCCCACCTGCATCCCAGCTGGCGTCTCCCTCTCCTGCCCTGCTCCTTGCAGCCCCTCACTCCCTCTCCCCCTCTTCTCCCCTGCCTCCCGGGGGGATGCTGTTGTTGTGTTTAGCTTGTCACAGCAGTTGAGCTTTTCCTCACCTGTTCACAACAAGTCCAGACAAGGGAGCAGGTGTCTGCTCGAGTCTGCTGCCCAGCAACTTGTGTGTGCGTGTGTGTGTGTGTTCAGTGAAATATAGGGCTGCCTCTGACCATTAGTGTTTAAACCAGGAGCCATTCGTTTCAAAGATAGAAAGGCTTGGCAAGAAAATGTGCTGGTATTGGACACACTTCTATTCCCAGTTGCCTTTGTATTAATCCTGAAAGCAACACTTTTTGATGTCCCTACACTGAAGCGGATCCCTTTTAATTGGACATCTATCAAAAGTGGATGTTTGAATTTTCAGAAATTACAGGAAATGTCAAAATAAAAGGCACAAAATGTGAATTTACAAAGATTTTCAGAGAAGAATGTACTTATATGAAGAAAAAGCAACATGCAAACATGACTTGCAAACCAGCCTCTCAGGTGTCGACTGAAATATTTCCAGGTTACATTTCATGCACTTTGCACACAACCACGCAACAGTGATGGGTTTTCTTTTCTTTTTTTTCTTTGCAGAGAGCTTTGATGCCGACCACTTGGCATAAAAAAACAGAAGTTTGAGCCAGTAAAAGCAAATAAATATGGATGTCTCAGGCCAGCCAAGGTCCTTTGTTAGTGGAACACATACTACATGACACCGTAGAGGCGCGCTAAAGCTTTGCAAGTTGAATCGAGATGTAAAACGTCTGTCGCTCATTATTTGTCCAAATGAAGCTCCCGTGGTGTTTTCTTGTGTTCCTGCTGGAAGGACATTATTGAGAAGAGATGAGGCTGAAGTTTGTACGTGTTGAATGATTCCGACTTGTTTCATCTACGGAGATGATTTCAGAGCTCAAGAGGACGGCGGCTGTCAGACCGAGTACAAACGGTCACGTCTGGAAGTTTCATCACAGCTTTTCTGGAAGATTTAGACTAGTGGCGTCCAACCACTTGGATCAACAAAGAAACACACCCAGGCAGGGCCCCAGACTGTCCTTCCTGTGACGCCACAATAAAAAAAACTATATTTTAAGCCGCATACAGTTGCAAGAACATTTGATCCCTGAAAAAATTTGTTTATTCATCATACGAAGCAAATTTTCAAAATGAAAGCATGTTTCCTGATGGCACTGATTGATTCTTTTCTTGATCGAGGCTTAAATGAGCAACATGTGTTTAAAATGGGAATTGGAATTATTCTATTTTGTTTGCTTGTTGCTTGTTTGTTCTTCAATTCCTTGTAACACTAGAAATCTTACTAAATCTGATGTGTGTCTTGGCGCTCACGAGATGTTGGAACATGAGTTTGTTTTTGTCAGATACAAACCTCCAAACTACTGAACATTTTCATTTTGTATTCCAATTTTCAGCTGGAATTGCTTGAAAAATATGCAAAATATTCTCAAACAAATCAACATTTAATTGTGTAGAAATATTCTTGAAATTTGTAGTATTCAGTTTGAATAGTTAAACAGTAATGACTAGTGGAAGGTGGGCATATTTTAGCAGTATTCATTTCTTTCCGAAGGCCAAAAGTTCTTTTAAAAGAGTCAGAACTGAAGATACATGCAGAAGATTCTATGTTTTTGACAACAGTTTTAATATTTGTAGAAAACCCAGCCTGGTAATTTGAAAATATTTTACAAATATGAAATTTTGTCAAGAAATGTAAAATTGAAAGAATGTTTTTGGATTCTCCAAACATGCTTTCAAAAGGACGATAATAGAAAACAATTGTGAGAAACCTGTCAATGTAAACACAGTCTAATATAATATATTTATCCAAAGTGTGAACTGAAACATTTAATTAAGCCGTTTATTAGTAATTCAACAACATCACATGAATACATTTGCTACAGGAGAGAAGATGGACAATCACAATGGTGGCCTCCAGACAAACAGATTAACAGCACCCACTAGTGGCCTGGCATGCTAACTGCTTACCTTTGAGCCTTTCTGCCATTTCCATGTAAACGAACGGACATCGTTTTCAAAATGTTGCCATGTAAACGCAAAACTTTTCTGAAATGAAAACCCAAGAATGTTGCGTTTTCACTTGAATCTTTGTCCTCGACCTTGTGATGACTGAGTTTGTCGCAATGTGATTATTCAGGATTTTTGTTTGTTTGTTTGTTTGTTTGTATTTCTATCCTGAAACTGAAGCTTTTTATGCATTCTAAAAGCATGAGTCAGACTTGCTGCTGGAAGTCATTGACAGAGGAGGCAGGATTGGGTTTGTTCCCTCCTCCGTCCTCTGAAGGCTCTCATGTTGTCCTTCGGACAGCGTTAAACAGAGGATGCACACCTGGCGGGATGAAGCTTCCACTCCCCTTCTCTTTTTGTTCTCTGTGAAATGACACAGTAATCAAACCTCCCCTTCTTTTTTTTTTTGGTTCTTTTGTTAAACGAGTTGTAGGTGGACAAGCTCATCATCGCCGGGGATGTTGAATACATAGTTTGTCGGTTGTTTGTTTTTTTCACAGCAGAGCAGGTAGATGCATCAAATCTGTTTGAACATTTAATTGAACATTGTCACTGCTTGTTGTTCCTGATTGAAAAAGTTTTGAAGTACAAATATTCACCAGGACATATCAGCTGTGCTGGTCGCCATCGAATCCCACAGTTTGATAGAGGAAGTGACTGGATGTGTGAATGAATGGTTGAGGCATGTAAAGTGTGGCAATGAAATGTTCTATGGAAGTTCATTTATCTTGACCATCAGAAAAAGCCATTACTCTTTCTGTGTCATAAGAAAAGTGTGTATGCAGGCTGAGACAAAAATAACAGTTTGAGCAATTAAAGTAAGTAAACACCAGAAAAGACTTGAACATGAACATTTTAACCCTTTGAACTTTCTACATTCTTAACCTAATATAATACTACAATGAAAAAACATGAAAAATTAAATCAAATAAACAGTGAAACAAACCAAAAATATGGGGGTGGCTTTTCCTTATCCTACACATATAAACACAAAACTTTTCTCAAACAAATAATGTAAAAACACATTTTTTTTCACTTGAAGTGTTCGGGCCTGAGTTCGTTCAGGATAATGACCTCGTCCTTCTTCAGTAAACAGGACTTTAGTGAAATAGTAACAGTTTCAGGGTAATGGCTTCAGCTAACAGCAGTAGCCTCGTGAGAACTGTGTTAACATGTTCATGTTAGTAATAGGTTACGTGTGTGGTACTGCAAAGAGTGTGTGTGTGTGTGTCACATTATGATGCATGATTCAACCGTGTGACTTTGTCCTGAGCGTTAATCGGCGCTTTGCTCCGACTGTCACACCGGCTCAGTGGAGATCCGAGTGCAGGAGGGTGTGTGATGGCGAGCGTCGTCCGGTGTGTGTTCTGTGTGTCCACCTTGCACGTAAGTGCAGGAGGGAAGCAGCCACCGACACACTGACCATGTCTTACACGCCTTCCTGCACATCGCTGACAGCACGTACTTTCTCTCTCCGTCCCTCTTATTCCCTCGCTTTGCTCTCTCCATATTATCCTCCTCTCTCACTCCTTCTCTCCCGCTCCCTCTTTCTCCATCCATCCTGTCTGTGTTGTCTCACTCGCTCGCTCGCTCTCTTTCTGGCCTCGGGAGATAACTCTGACACCTCTGGGATGGATGCTCGCTCTCATTCTTTCTCTCTCTCTCTCACTCGCTCTCTCTCACACACACACACCAGCACACAGCTACTCTATACACCTACATCACCCCTCCATTTGTGGCCTACTATATATACTGATAAGCAGCCAGGTCCTCCCTGACTGCCTCTCACACACAAGGTAGCATAAGCTTTGTGTGAGCGCTGAGCGCCTGAGGAGTGCTATCTCCCACCTCCATAGTCTGAAGCTTGTTGTATAGCAGGGGAATAATGGGCTATAACTCACCGCTAAGCTATCCTGGATTATAGTCAGGGGATGGCAATTTGTGCATGAGTTGGACTCTGAGCGCGGTGGGATGTGTGTTGAAATTTTGGCAGATGTTTTCAGTGGGAGCACCAATGGACGCAAGCAGTGGTGGGAGGCGGCTAAGCACTTTTAATGCAATTAGGGCAATTTTTAGCTTATTTCCACTGTCATGGAAACACTTTGAGCTAACGTGTAATCATAAGGTTTAAGTCAGAAAAGCAGAGCGCCACACAGTAACCTGATTCAGAGGAGTAATAATATATTTTCCTGAGTATAATATATAATAGTACAGCTGAGCTGCACAGGGCTGTGATGTCTCGAGAGACGAGCACGGTTTGATACTGTCTGTGTGGAGTTTGCATGTTTTCTCAATGTCAATGGTGACTCTAAAGTGTGTGTAATTGTGAGTAATGGAGTTATATTCCTTCCCTCATGTATCCATTAACCTCCATCTTTTATATAATATAAGTTATAAAATCCGGCTCTCTTGCAATCAACTCTCGGACGCCTGTGCTCGCTTTATCATCATTCTTATTATTATTATGATTCATTCACACACAAAAAAAAGAACAAGGCTGGCAGAGAAAAACATCACGCAAACAAATCTGACATTTCCCAGCATTCCTTTCTCTATTGCAGCCGTGGAGAAACGAACCAAAATCAAATAAATGGTGCATTAGTGGAAATGATGCATGTTTTTTTTTATTAAAACATGCCATTTGGGAACATAGTAGACAAAAGTAAACAAAAAAAATCAATAAGAAGAGGGCTATTACTTAAAACTGTAATTGTTTCCAAATCAATAAGTGGTCTAATGAGAACAAGATCTTGGCTACCTTTGAAAAGTCATAAAGGATCACCTTAATACTATCGGCTCTGCAGAGAAAATGGCTGAGCAACACATCAAAGTTTATGGCCCCGTGTGATCCTCCGGGCTCGGCCATGTCAGACCAGCGAATGCACTTAACTCCTCGGACTTACGGTCCGCCAGGACCGCTGCAAAGACACAGTCAGTGGAAATGTTTTTCTGCTTTCTCCTTGCAAATAAGTGACGACATGAGACCCAATCTGGACTCCTCCAAAACATCCAGATGGTCCATCCGCCCCCGACTGAATCTCAGCACGGTGGTCAAGTAGGCAGCTCCTCTCATGGGGATGGGGGGGGGGGGCTTGTCTTCTCTGTTGTTACTTAAATTTGCCCAGTGAATGTTGATTATTTTTATATTTAGAGTTCGGATTCTTTTTTTGACCATCCTGTGCTAACTGCCAGGAAACAAATATGTGCAATTAAAGCAGTATTTGATTAACAGTTCCACCAACTGTCCATTGGAACGTTTCTGTTTTGCTCTTCAACTGGGTTGGTTGTCAAACATAAGGCCAATGGGCCAAAACCAAACGCAAAGGAGGCTCCAGCCCGGCCGGACAAACCGCCAAGCAAATTGTAAAATGTCTAAGAATATGTTGATGGTTTGTCACTAGTTTCCTAAGAATAGTGGAGACAACGCAACACTGGGACCCGAGCTGAGATGTCAGTGGTGCTGACATGAAGGCCAAACGAGCCTCAAAGCCATGCTGTCAATTATTTGGGACATTTTACCGCAATTTGCATCAGAAGATTTAATTAAAATTGGCTTTATTTTAGAATTATTGTGTCTAATATCAACATTTTCATAAGGTATACTCTGCACCACAGCAACACAAAAAAAGTTTAAATCTAAAAGATATTATGGCACAATGTTACTGGTCTAGTCCACTCCAGATTAAATTTGGCTGTATGTGGCCCCTACAATGTGCTTAAAAAATATGTTTTCCTGTAGTTTATTAGTATAACAAGTAAATTATGTGGGACATTTCAGGCTCCATCAGTAAAAAGCTGCTGTGCTGAATTTGAAAAATAAACCAAATGTGTCAAACACTCTTCCTCTCGTCATGCTGAAGTGCTTTTAAATTCAATGTTTTAAAGGGTTTCAAGTGTTTGTAATTATGTTTGGTGGAAGTGGCAGTAAATAAACACATATCTGTTTTCGTCTTCTATTTTTTGTCAAACTTCCCACAGATTGTCTTTATTGACCAAACATTGATAAAAGCTTTTTTTTTTTTTAAATTTACTTATTTTTTAATACACTGTATATTTGTGTTTACCAACCTGAGGTTCAGGGGCCTCTTAGAGCCCGATATTAACAATAACCCAAAATGTAATGACGACCCAAATTGTTATAAAACAAATTGTAATAAAACCCGAAATGTAGTAACTAGTCGATAATGTAAAAAGATTTAACAAGAATTTAAATGTGGTCTTAATGCGTTTAATGTTATACATTATTTTGTACTGATAAATAGAAATAGATTACAGATTATAGAGAGCAGAAGACTATAAATGTCTTGGGCATCAGCAATCATACATGAATACCATAAACTGCATAAATGTATACGTAGAAACAAATAATCCAAACTTTTAGGACTCATTCTTTCAGTTTTATTCAAATTGAAGCAGTTCAAGTCCAAACCATAAATCATTCACTCACTTTATAATGTAATAAATTTATTCCAATATTAGGGGGAAAATATTTTCAGGGCTCAGCGTCTTGTTACATTATCGACTAGCTATTACATTTCGGGTTTTATTACATTATATTTTATAACATTTTGGGTGGTTGTTACATATCGGGCTCTGACAGGCCTCGCAGTCACAAAAGATTTCCAGACTTGATTCAAAACTGAAAAGAAAGAAAAAGAAAAACACAAGACACTTTCCAGACATTAGGGCAGAGACGATCTCGTCTTGGACGCTCGCTTTGTCCAACTTGTTATTTTAAAAGCCCCCGATCGCTGGGAGTTCTTTCAGCAAGTTCAGAAACGTTGTATTCATGATCTGCAGTGCTGAATAAAATCGGATTGGATGACTGCATCATATTTTACCTGCTTACCAGCCGCTGTCCGCCGACTCTTTCTCTGTTCATCTCCATTGTGCTTTGATCAAATTGAAGACCTGAGCGTCTGTGGCGTGTTGAATCCGCATTGACGTGAGGCCTCGTCTTCTTTCCAGTGTCGTCCCAATAAAGCACCTTTAAAAACAGCATCAATTAAACCTCCTCCATGTTTACAGTCTGTCAGACCCACTCTTTGGACGATGTGTTGTTGTTGTTGTTGTTGACTTGTGTGTTGACATCCAGCTGTCAGTGAGTTACTGCAACGCTTTTGCAGCGTCATGCTGACATTGCAGAAATCCCCAGAATATCTCAGCCACCATCAGTCTGTCCTCCGGCAGCGGTCCATGCAAATGAATACAAACCACTCAGAAGTAAAGATTCAACCACAGAATTAGTTTTACATCACCGTGATTGGCTTCTTCAGCAGTGTGTGTGCGTGTGCGCGTGCGTGCGTGCGTGCTTGCATGTTTTGTGTAGCAGTATTGGGTAGAGTGAAAGTGTGACAGCTCCTTTTTTTCCCCGTGATTCATCTCCTCTCGATGCAGATAGAGTGAAATAAATTGCGGGGCGCAGCAGGAAAGCAGATTGAGCCACAGATCAGCGTGTTGCTGGATCAGTCGAACAAGTTTCCACACAGCGCTGCTCCCGTGCCGCTTAAGGCAAACGCCGGCTCGCTGTAGCAAAAATGGGAAATAGCGTGAGTGAAATGACTGCAAAGTGTAATCATTGATTTTTAAAGGGGGAAAAATATAAATAAATAAAAGTTCCACTCCCAGATATGCTATTAGATATGATCAGTTCAAGATGCTCAGCGCGTTCTGTGCGTCAGCTCGTGATAAAAGCTATCGAAGAGGATGACGCATTCTCCGCCTGCGACTGCGGATCTGTGAAGATGTAGCTGCGGCTGCCGGAGTGAAGAAATTGCTTGTGTGTAATGGAGTTATACCTGGTTGAGTACTTGAAACCTATCATCGCCTCACAACAAGCTTCGTGATTTTATTCATCAAACAGCATGTTTAAAGTGTTCCAAGGTGTTTTTCTGTGAAGAAAAGTTTGCAGAAGGAACACAGGAATTGTTCTTCTCCAGTTTCTGTGCGCATGCACTGATCCTGGAGGCGGAGCAAAGGTGGACAAACAAGCCTCTGCGGGACACAATCATCCCCTGCTTGTTGATTTCTGTCCACTTCCTGGTCAACAGTGAGTGACTCTAAACACCCATCCCAGAATGTCAACATCCTCGCGTGTGGATTTGTGTTTGCATGTTCATGAATTCTGAAAGATCCATCTGAGAGGTTGATGGGTTTGTGGTGGATAAATACACCCAATAATTTGATATCTTGGTCACCCAATGGGACTCTCCAAAACGTGACAGAGGTTAATTAATTGTGTGCCTGAGGACGGAAGCAAACTTCTGCAGTTTAACAAACTCAGTTGAAAAAGCAAAATCTGTTAAAGCTTTGTCATGTTGGTTTATATTTGAGCCTGTGTGCTTTTAAATGGAATGACACAGGTTCAATCAAAGTGAAATCCACTCTGAAATAGTTGAGTTCAGATGTAAAAATAGAAAAATTCCCAACATACCTGCAGTAACTTCAAACATTTGACAGCAAAGTATTCATCTCAGCAAAATATTGTTCTTGCATTGCAGCAGGTTGGGCTTGAGGGTCATTCTCTGGTGGGTTTGCATGTTTTCTCTGCGCATGGATTCAGAACGATCAGCCCCGACGCTGGATGACCATCTTCTATACAGCAAGATTAGAAAGATTAGAAAGATAGAAGATGGATGTTTCGTGACATTGGTTATGGTAATCGCGATGCGACGTACTGATTTGTTTGGCTTTATGTTCCTCCTGACATCTAATTTGAATGAGAGGGCGCAAAAACTCTAATGTACCAGCTGGACTTCAGAATTGCTCAAACCCGTGTGCCTCTCAGAGGCGGCAGCGCTGGGGAGAACAGCAGAAACTGTGGAGATATTGGAGTTGTATTTTCTGTATTTCCCTGACTCACAATAATAGCTCAGTGCTGCAAATGTTGGATGATGGTTAACAGATCTGATTAAATCTGCGTCAATCAGATGTTTATAACTCCTGTTCCTATAATATGAAGTCATCTTTCATTTATATGCAATTCTTGTCTTCCTTAATTATTCTTCATCCGAAGTACTGTCCTAGTAGTGCTCCTTTAGGAGTGAAGCAAGTCTTCATTTGTTCAGGCGCCGATGCTCCGTCTAAATTAGCTCTTTCGGATTTACGGCAGCTATTTTAGTTATCTTTATCTCTCCTGCTGCGTTCGGCTCTGCTTCCCCGGGGCCTGAGTGCCACATTCAGCCCTAACAGATGGAGCCAAGATGTAAAGTAAATACAGATGATGTATGAGGAAAGGAGGAGCGTGGATGTTTACCGCGAAGGCCTAATGGAGATATGAAACTCTGACTCGACAGACATTATTTTGTCGTCTTTTATGATACAGACCAGGAGAATGTACTCTAGTTTTTTAGAAGTTGTCTTAGAAGTAGTTTTGAGTGGTGGTAAAGACAGCCATTCGATAACTTACAGACCGAAAATCGGACATTAAAAGTGAGTCAGAGTTGTAGCAGTTGATTCAGTTATTACATAATTCAGTCATGACAAGGTTTAGGCCATTTTTATACAACAGTGAAAATGCATCATTTTTGTGTCTTCGTTTTGAAACTGTTTTGTGTATCAACAGTAATGTTGTTTAGAAAGCCATGCAGTTAGCTTTCCAGACCACATGTTGGCGCTGTTGGCGGTTTTTAGAATGAAACACGAGCACAGAGAACAACACCCTCTGAACATTAACAATGTAAGTAGACGGACACTCGAACAGACGACCACGTTGGATCGTTATTACCAACTACCAAGTCCCAGGAGAATATGGACCTGTGGAGGAAAACATTGTTGTTATTGTGCTTCTAGACAAACTATTTATTGCGGCTGTGACGCTCATGTGCAGAAGCAGCGTTTTGGCCGTCTACATGGAGACTGAGCCCGAACGTTTGGGCCACCTTTTTGAGCCATTTCCAAAAAGTTGCGTCTTCAGTGCCCCAGAGAACAATTGTCGTGTAAACAGACCCCCAAAACACACCAAAACTTGAGTTTTCACTTGAAAATGTCGTGTAAAACAGAGTCAAGGGGGCAGAGTTCATCCGGCCAGCTCAACAGTCTCTAGGAAATAGTTGAATTAAAAACAGCATGTTTATGTTTTGCTGTCATTAGAAATGCCTAAATCTGGGAAAAAAAATAACTTATAACACTTTTTGTGTTGAATTAAGAAAAAAAAAGTCATGTTTATGTAAAAACCTTTACCACGTTATCATATAGTAAAGTGGAACTTCATGTAAAACATTGGACTATTAATCTTGTCATTAAAAAGAAGGGACACTATGATGTTTGCTGATTGGAAAATAATCCTTCAAAAAAATCAAAATAAAATATATACATGTATATATATATATATATCTCCTGTGTATAAAAAGAAAAATAAATCACACTTTCAGAGCTGCAGCCCACAATTTGACTCCTTTTTTTCCGTTAATCCGACAAAGGAAGGCAAAAGTGTAAATATGTGGTGTTTACAAAACAGAAAACACTCTTTGCTCCTCTGAAGAAGTGCGACTGCGCTCCCTTCAGCAAAGAGAAACTAAATCCATTTCTTCCCTGCCTGACCTCCACTTACCCTCCGATGATTCCTGTGCAGTCATTTAAAGAATGATTAAAACACTCCTAATAGCTCCAACACTTTAATGTCTTTTTATTCAAGCTCTTCCTCCACTATCTTCTTCCTCAGCTTTTCTCTTCCTCATCTCTCCTCACCAGACCATAATATGAGCGGCGCCGTCTCCGAGGCAACCACCAATCTAGCCGGCCTTAATTGGAGTTCCTTAATGAAGTTTTCTGACAAGCACAGAGAAGATTGATGAAGGGAGGGAAACAGAGGCAGAGAGGGAGCGAGAGGGCAAAGAGGGGGAAGAGGGGGGAGAGGGGGGGGGGGTCAACATGTTCACCAGGGTTTATGGGTCCATCTTGCAAGATATTGACTGTGTGTGTGTGTGTGTGTGTGTGTGTGTGTGTGTGTGTGTGTGTGTGTGTGTGTGTGTGTGTGTGTGTGTGTGTGTGTGTGTGTGTGTGTGTGTGTGTGTGTGTGTGTGTGGGCGAAAGGAACGGGAAAGAGGATATTCTCGTTTCTAAGAATAGATCCTGAAGACAGAAGCAACTGTGACGCGACGGTGTGTGTTGTCAGGAAGTGTCTGTGTGTGTGTGTGTGTGTGTGTGTGTGTGTGTGTGTGTGTGTGTGTGTGTGTGTGTGTGTGTGTGTGTGTGTGTGTGTGTGTGTGTGTGTGTGTGTGCGTACGCGCGCTTTGACTCAAGGCATTCTGTGGATTGTTCAGTGTTTAATCCACCGCTTCGGCGCCCTCGTCATTCCCAAGTGGCAACATCCACTATCTGCCAGATCCCCAAGGGAAGGGGTGGAGAATATGAGAAAGAAAGAGGGGAGAAAGCAAGGAGAAGAAGAGGAGAAGAAGAGGAGAAGAAGAGGGCGGAAGAAAGAGATTAACTAGAGAAGGGGGGGTAAGAGTTGAACAGAGGAGAAGGAGAGATTATATGTGTAGAGAGGCGAGGAGAAGAGGGGGGATGAAAGAGATACAGATAAGTGGAAAAGGAGATAATCACTGATACATGAAGAACAAGCCAGTGAGAGAAAACAAGACAAATTTAGTTAGAGGAAAACAATGAGGGGAAGAGAAACAAACAGCCGAGAAGGGAGACGGAGAGACAGAAGGACGGGGAGAGAGATGGAGCGATGATAGGATGGGTCTCTCCTCAGCTCACTGGATTCCTTTCATGTTTCCAACTCATCATCTCCGCAAAGGGAATCAGAGATGAAATGAATTGCGTGATGCAGGCAGAGAGTGGGCGGCCCGGAGGAGGGTTGTGTGTTTGTGGGTGTTTGTGTGTCACTGCATTGACTTTATGTTCAGTGAACATGTACTGCGCTGTAAAAACTACATTCCCATTAAATAAAGGCACACGACACTGTTCATCCACATCGGTTCTCTTGCTGGAAAGTTTGAAGAATATGTTCTAATTGTGAAACTGAGAAGTGTTTACCTCCTTTAGTCTTCCGACAGTAATCAACCAGCAACACTTTGTTCTCGTACAATGCTCATGATTAAACGTGATACTTGCACAAGTCAGAAAGGTCTCGTCATCCCCTGGACCGTCACTGAAACTGAATCAGCATGAAACAAATACTGTGGAGTTGTTACAGCAGCTTCATTTAAACAAGTAATTAACTGTATATTAAAGGAGCGCCACTTTACTGTAAAGAAACCCTGTTTTTTACACAGTTATTTACTACAGTGTGTCTTATGTAGACAAACTGGCTTCCAAACTGTTTTCTCACGTGTATGTGCAGGTTTACCTGTGCGCACTGAAGAGTGTCGGTAACCGTGTATTTGTGATGCCTCACCAGGTGTGACCCTTTTTATATCACACAGCAGGAGGCGTAGTAACAAAGTAAACAATGCATGCAGTGGGTGTGGATTTGATTTGACCTTCTACTTTGAGTTTAGCACTTGAGTATTTTAACGGCGCTCCTCTAAAGGTGTCCATCAGGATCTTTTGCAAACATCTCTTCTACGTGTAAAATGAACATGCAAGTGACTCATTTTGCCTATCCTCAGACTTTGTCCTTGCAAACTCCTTGTTTTTATATATATGTGGAAACTACATGCAGGTACCTGTGTGTGATCACTGAAGAATGAAAGCAAATGTTTGTAATCAAACTCGCACAGCAGGGGGCCTGGCGACACACAACACGATGCACCCACCGCTCTGGATTTGACTTCACTCACCAGTTTGCTGTTAGATTCGCTCAAGCTGAACTCTACATACGACTGAGACTCTCTCCAACACGCCATCCATTCCTTCTCGAGGCCACTTTATCAAATTGAAGGGCACTGGAGCCGATCCCAGCTCACAGCAGGTGAGAGCAGAGTCCAACCTGGACGCGTTCATATCGACCAGCAGCTCATGGCCACCAATTAACCTCAAACACGTTTTTCTGATGTGGGAGGAAACCAGACTATGGATGGATGGATGGATGGATGGATGGATGGATGGATGGATGGATGGGGAGTTGGAGTGGTCGGATTGCTCCTTCTGAGGTGTGATTTTAGTTATGTGTGAAATGTATTTGATGTCAGCCTCTGAGTCATTATCTGAACTCTTCACTCGAGACTTCGGCTTCATTCACACTGATGTTGATGTTCTATTTTGATTTTGTGTCGGTATCCGATTTCCTTTGGCGTGATCATTCACGTTACATTTTAAACGCGACCTCTATCAGACCGCCGTGTGAACGTGATTGAATGCGACGGGTTCGGGCACCAGAGCGCAGAAGAAGATGCTGTTGACAGAAGTAAAGATGGCACACAGGTCAGCACCAGGGTTTCCAGATGTGACTCACTGTTTTCAGCCCAAACAACGTAAAACTCACACACCTCAACAAAAACCAGCTCACACAAATGCACCAAATAAACAAAGTTTAAAGGTAAGAGAGTTTGGCTCCCCCATTGGGCATACCGCCCATATCTGAACACTGGTCAGCCCGTGTAAATCCATTTTCAAGTGGTTGTTAAATACGAGCTGACAAAATCTAGACAACATGAGGAGGGAGAGAGGAAGGAGAATGAAGAAGAAAGAGAGCGCAGCTTTTAACGCTTCCTCCGGCGTTTATCCGTGACGCCAGTCACATGTCGATGATGAAGCAGTCGCATGTAGAAAAATTCCGAAATGTTACCACATACGAACGAGGCCCTGGGTCTGGTGTGAGGAAATCGGAATTGGAGTTTTCACACGACCACAAAACAGGCGGGATATGGGTCACTGGTGAGCAAGAAATCTGAATTGGGATGCTTTACCTTGCAGTGTGAACGAGGCCTCACACATTTGAAAACTCAAAGTCCATATTATCTCACAGACCCTGCGTGAATTCTGTTCATTACCTAATAAAAAGCCCTCTTTTCTTACATTTTCAAGTGAAAAGTGACGACTGTGCTTCGAGCCACTGAAAATGTCCATCTTTGAAAACTTGCATGCACATTGCAATTCAGTTTAATTCAAGTCTTATTTGTATTTATTTATTTAGTTTTTGAATCCCAATACAACACAGTCATTTCAGGGCAATTTTACAGTGAAAAGAAAACGACACAATAATTTCACATGAGCAAGTAGATGAGACTGTGGAAAGAAAAAACAGGAAGAAACCTGCAGAACCAGACTGAGAGGTGGCGGCTTTCAGCGGTTTCCATTGAGATGAGGGGATAGAAGGAGTGAAAAGGACAAAACTGACAGATTGTGGGGAGGGATGCAAACCTTGGTTCGAGTAGGGGGTATTGATTCTTCATTCGATGCGCACCACGGCCGTAGTAAATATTTTTCTGTACATCCTCAGTAGATGAACAATGATGTTTCCTCCGTCGTGTCGTGACTCCCAGTCCATATTCTCCTGGGTCTCGGTAGTTTTATAGTCGACAGTCACTATAATAACAATCCAACTACGTCTGTTCATACGAATGTTTGTGTACTCCCATTATTATTGTTTATAGCGTATTGTTCTCTCTGCACACGTGTGTTTGGTTTCATTACAAAATCAATCAACAGCACCCACTAGTGGCCCAACACGAGAACACCATCATTTGTAGCGTTTTTGCCGTTTCCATAGAAACGGAGATTGTTTTCAAAACGTTGTAGTAAAACTCCCCTGAAACACAAATGCAAAGTGTGCAAATGCGAGTTTTCACGGGAAACGCTGTGTAAACGGGGTCTAAATGCAGCTTTCGGACAGAAAGAGAAAAGCATTTTCCTCGGTCTGCTCTAGATATTATTGCCATTATATTTTTAGTTTTGTATTTTTTAACATTTGAACATCAAACATCGAAGCAGGCGGAGTATCGTGTTCCTCTGGCTGTGATGTGCTCCAGGGGTCCCAGACCGTAGATCTAATGCAGCGAAATCAGTCGATGTTGAGACGACGCCGATGATGTTTTTTGTATTTTTGTCATTGCCGGAGCTCTTCACAGAGGCCTAATGTGGACCTGGATTCTCTCTCTTCACACTTGACTGATGTGCTTACATGTCAGAGTTGGCGATGACTGACAAAGCATCA
The DNA here is from genome assembly GCF_963383615.2 of Lipophrys pholis. NCBI lineage: Eukaryota > Metazoa > Chordata > Actinopteri > Blenniiformes > Blenniidae > Lipophrys > Lipophrys pholis. Next base: position 4,275,942 of record NC_137643.1, on the reverse strand, counting down.
TAGATCAAAGAAAGAGCGTCCGGATATCTGTCACATTTTTCACAGATTGAACACATTATGGTTTTTCTGTGTAAAAAGGGAAGCTGTCTCCTTTTGCAGAATCGATAGATGATGTGACACAACATGTAATTCACTAATTGAAAGCTTTGGTTTGGTGTTCAGCTCTCTTCCACTCAGTCAGTCAGTCTCAGTGACTCTCGACTTCATTTGGCCTTTAGAGTTTCAGAGCCGCAGCGGGCTGACCGCACTGTCTTCCTGAGTCTGACTTATAACTTAAATACCATCCGAAGCATCGATCGGCTCAGTGGATAAATGGTTTTAAAGTTGACTCCATGAGAAATGACAAAAAAAAAATAACATGAATGTTGCTTTTATTTATTGAGTCTGCCTGTCAAAGTTTTGTGGTTTACAACCATATTAAAGCTGGAGAGTCTCTCCGGGTGAGAAGCGCCTCGATTGATCATTGCAGATTAGGGGGAAAAAGTTAGTTGTGGTTTTAAGGTTTTATAGGATTTAAGTGACTGCATGTGGCGATTATACATGCCTTAGCACACTGAAGGAGAATGAATAAAGTTAGTGGGTGAAGGGAAACAAAGAGGATGATTTGGATTGATCTGGATGAGAAGGTGATTCAGACAAACGAATGCTCGTCATGTTGTCCTGACACTGTGCAGCTCTGCTTCATACTCTAACGTAGAGACTGTATCAGTGGAAAATGATCGGAATTATTTCAAAAACAATAACTTGCTTGCGTAGCTTTGTGTGGGAGAAAGGCATATTCCCGTGCCTGTTCAGTAAATACATGAGAGACAGCAAATATTTCTTCTGTCAATAGTTAATTAAAACCTGTGCCTGCATCTGTACATTTTTCCAGCTTTATTGGATGTGAGTTTGTTTAGTGTTTTTCTAATTATTTTTGTCTTCATACGCTGAACAGCCGCGTGAAAAAAATACATCTGTGTGTGCGCGACTTTGCTCATGAATCAATAGTCTGTCTCTGACACACGTGTGATATTTAAAACCGCTTGCAAGCAACCGAAAGCTGCCGGGTTAGTTTTCTGGACCACTTTGACACCTTTATTAAACAGGAGAGAAGCAGAAGGAAGGAAAAGAAAGCGAGAGGAGCACTGAAGGTATTTTTCCTTCCTGTCGCTGTCTTCTCACCTCTTCCACCCGACACCGTCTTCGTCTCATCAGTCTCCATCTGTCAGCGGAACCTGCACGGCTGTAAGTGCACACCGAGAGTCAAACATTAATACACTTCAAGTACGGCTGCCATACAGAACCACTGCACTCACACTTCCTCTCCCCCGTGCCGTTTGACACAAATACGCACTTTTTCATTATAAGGAATCCAGGCTGGAGGGACGCAGTCACGTCCTCCCTGATGTCCGCAGTCGAACCCTCTTTGTCTCTGCTCATCCGTCTCCGCACGACACACCGCCTTATATATCGGCTCTTGTCAGACCAGGAGACGTCTTCACTCAGGTTATAAGTTTCATTTCCTGTCCATCCGTCCATTCGCCCATCCGTCCATTCACACCTCCATCCATCCATTTCCTGCAGTCTTTATCGGCCCGTCGCCGCACACTCACATGAATGAACTTACAACAGAATCTTATCTCCTCATTTCACTCTTGGACCTGTCGGTTACACCTGAATCATCGCTCCACACTAATGTCATGCATATGTGTGTCGGGAGCCTCCGAAGACGGATTGACAAAAAACATTAAGGCAGTGAAGTTGCTTTATGACTGGATGAAAACAGCAAATATCACAACGAGTCAAGTCAACACGTTTAGATTAATCATGTTTTTATTCATTGTTCTCACTGCAGCAGTTTTCTGTCCTGCAGTTTGCACTTTAGTTGCACCGCAAACTCGAACATATTGCTCTTATTTTCACTGTTGTTCACTTCTTCACCTTTTATTTTTATGTACGGCCGTTAAATATCTGGCCAAGAGCGGAAAAACTGTATTCCGCTTTTGTTGTTCACCCAACTTTTAAAGATTTCATGTGTTTTCATTTGGTTACTCCGACTAAAAATTAGATTTAAAATAGGATATATAATTGTTAAAGGATTTGTAAAGAAGCAATGTGTATTTTTGCAAACAAAAGAATACGGGAAGATTAAAGTTAAAGAGCAAATGTATACATGTAAGTCTCATTAATGTAAAAAAATCAATAGATTAAGAAACACTGATTTAGGAATAAAGTCGGGAGAACTGATTACTGAAAAATTGTAGAATTGATGAAAATTATATAATTCAGATATTCTCAGCAGCTTGGCCTGAGAAAAGACATTCAGAAGGTGAAACATGAGCATGTGACACTCAAAAGTTCATTCAGAACGAACTCATACTCATTCTCTATGAAACAAAGTAAATTGCAGTTGTCATCGTTCATATCCTCATTTCTAAGTTGTTTCTCTGGTTCAGATCAAACTGGGCTGTGTGTGTGTGTGTGTGTGTGTGTGTGTGTGTGTGTGTGTGTGTGTGTGTGTGTGTGTGTGTGTGTGTGTGTGTGTGTGTGTGTGTGTGTGTGTGTGTGTGTGTGTGTGTGTGTGTGTGTGTGTGTGTGTGTGTGTGTGTGCGCGTGAACTCTTAGAAACTCACTGAGGTCAAGCAATTGTTGCATGAACGAGCGTGAAATCCAGGCCTCATCTGCACGTTATGCAGACAATCAAACAATTTGTTGAACATAATCGTGTGATTAGTATTTGTAATGTGATTACTGGATTCACAGCAGTCACATGAGAAAGTTGCTGTGATCATAATAATGTAATACTAATCTAATCTTAAATGATTATGATTTGTGAGTGACACATGTCAAGACGTATCATTATTTAAAAATGATTAACCGATTGAGTTCTATATAAAACATTCTAAGCTCTTTTTTTTTTAAAGAAATTTAAAATGCCAGGACCACAACATGTTTGTGGTATTGATTTGAAATCATTTTGATTGGGATGAAGTGACATTGAGATATGTAGAAAAAGACGATATGAAAGTAAAATGTGCAACGTCGGAGGCTCCTTTTATTCTGGGAAATTCACATCCTCCTTTTTTCAAGACATGTAAGAACCACCAAAGACGGAGCAAAGTGAAAAAAATGCATCAAGCCGGCGACGTTAATAAACAGAAATCAAAGCGCATCTTTTACATGATTAGAGTTTCTTGTTCGTCTTCGACACAGTGAGTTCAGGTGATACACCTCATGATCACTTTTTAAAGGTGAAAAAATGATGAATCTTCCGTGATTTTCAGACGGGCTTCCAGTGTGAGGTAGCGTGAATCCAGCCGCTCGCGGTCTTCCTAAATGAGACGCGCTGGTTCCCGCTGTATCGGTACATTAAGTAAAACTGTTTAAACCTTCATCAACCAACATGAATTTTAATGAACTGTGATTCACTGCGGCTTCGTCTCCCTTGGCTAACTTTGACATGTGCAAACTGTTCACGGTTTAATCAGAATGAACTGTTTGATAGTAAAATATTTCCTTTTCTTTTATCCGGCCTCTTTATTCTAAATGATTGTTTTCAACCTGAAGTAACGGCCGTGAAGTGACTGTTGAACCTTCATTATAAGGGTGTGAAAAGCCGTTTGGATCCAGACTGAAGGAAGAGAGGAACCTTATAAGAGCTGTGCTCACAGGAGAAACACCCAAACTCAGACCCCCGGATGATCAAACGGGATCCTTTGGAGGCGTCAGTATGTGAAAAGTAATTAATACAGCTTTGTGCATTAAGTCTCAGTATGAAGGACACTGTAAAACTCACTGTTCTTCAGGCGTTTCTTTTTAATTCCTTCAAAGTTTTTCATTTAGTTATTAAGTGCTAAAGCCTCTGTTGTGTTTTATTTTTTAATCTGCCATGTTTTTTTTTTTTAATTGAACCCAAGACAAATCGGATTTTACATCACATGACCGCAGCAGTTACGTAGATTTCCTGGTTAACTTGCTCACCTTACCTACTTAACACAACATGCAGACCATACACTGGCTCTTTTCTGGGAGTCCCGGGTTTGTAAGTCAGGATGAACTAAGATGTCACCCTCCACTTGCAATATGGATGCATATTTGACTTCATTATTTTATTCTCATGGAATTGGGCAAACACAAAGCAGAATAAGTATATAAATAATAAAAAACTGCACTGTGGCGTAAACCCAGCAAACACACCGCGCTCGTTTCATCCTCTTTTGTTTTTATGTTTTTACTTTTCCAAGAACGAGAGCCGTTTACATCGTACATAAACAAGTGTATATAATCCCCTAAAGGATGTTTTCTGCTGTAATGATGTGTCAGTCTTCCACCTGTAATCTCTCTGAATACAGTTAAAGTGGGTTTATTGATGAACTATGAATGGTCTTGTTCTTTTCTGAGATTTGGATTGTGTGATGACACATACATATGTCGCCCCCGCTCGTGAGAATACAACCTGTTATTATCCCGTTAACGTTTTCTACGAGGTTTTGCTTGTGAAGCTACCTCTGCACGTAAATCCAGTAATTATAGGATTACTGGAGTATAAGGGATTACTAATTTCAGCATTTGTTGGTCTTAAACACCCCACACGGCAGCTTGCTATGAATGTGTCTTCTGCTCTGTGCTGCTTTGTGCTGCGAGTCCTTGGATTTTTGATTGCTTCAGCCTTTTCTTCATCAGTTTCAGACTTTTCCTTGACCAAATCACGATTTCTTTCTTTTTAGAAGTTGTAAAAAAAAAAAAATAGGAAGTGATTTCCTCTCAATCACAGTATAAAACCCTCTCGCACTACAAAGAACAAGTGATTAACAGAGAGCAAATTGACAGGAATTTGTTATAATGCTCACCTCTTCACTCCTTAAAACATGATTACATTTACATAGGCACTTTCCTCTTAATTAGCTGGGAAAAGGCAACAAATCAGTGATTTTTTTTTGTTTCAGTTTTGAGTAGGGTGGCATAAAGCATAATTTCTGGAGAACAAATTCTGAAGTGGATGATTCTGTGACCTACTCTGAGATTAACTGCGAGATCCAGCCACGCTCTGTTCACATCAACCAGACCTCGCCGCAGTCCAGCCCACACAGGGCGGAGGAACACACTCGCAATTCGGCCAAAGTGTTTTAGAGGTCTGGCGCCAGTGGTCGGAGCCACGCAGCTTTTTGAAAACACAATTTCGTCTCCTTGTAGGCGGCAGAGACGCTGCTACTGCGCATCCACACCACGGCTGTAGTAAATCCCTCGTCACATGCGTGAGTAGAAGAACAACGTGGGCTTCTACAAGGGCATGACTCCCAGAGAGAATCGCCTGTAGTAACAATCCAACTCTGTCTGTTCGTACGAACGTCCGTGAACTCGTCATTGTTAATGTTTACACTGTCTTGCTCTCTGCGCGCATGTGTGTGGTTTCATTAGAAAAACAAACAACAGCACCCACTAGTGGCCCAACGTTTTCTGTGTACATGTGAAACTTTTCTGAAACAAAAATAGAAAAACGTTGTCGTGTAGACGAAGTTTTAGTCTCCAATTGATTTAACATATGTGATTTTAGATTGTTGGATCAAGTCGACTCCCCCGCCTGTCATTTCTTTATTTGTTTTGTTGTTGTAAGTGAGAACTTTGAATCAAATTAATAAAATATTGACCTTTCTCATGAAGCCAAGTTGACCTGCTTAGAGGTTTGGAAAAGTTTTCTTCTTGACAAAGTTCACCTGAATGACTGGAAATCTCCACAGTCTGTAGCTTCAGTAAGATATTCCCTCTCACGTTAACCCTTGTCAGCCTGCTGTGGTTTAAAAAATGAAATAGTGGTTTGCCCTGTTGACTCACAGCAGGAAAGCTGCAGGTCTGAACCCGTCCAGCCGACTGAGCCTTTCTGTGTGGATTTGCATGTTTTCTTTAAGTGCCTTCACACTGGCTGTATTCAGGTTGACCTAGTTGAGTTTCAGGTTTAAGTGTGATGCTGGTGTGAAAGCAAAACTAATCAATGAGCTGCGTGAGAAGTGTGAAAGCAATCACTCGAATGTGGTAGACTGAGCTCGTGGCATGTGGCACAGGTTGGAGCTGAGAAGGCTCCCGAGCAGTGGATTATTTATGTTAGGAGTATTTCACACCAAACATGGTAAATGAGAACTATGGAAATTCACTGACTCTTAGATATTTTGTGATTTAATCAAAGAGGTTATCAGCAACTCGTGAAAATAGTGATGGTGTGCTGCGTTGAGTAAAAGCCTCTCAGAGAGGAGCTTTAATCACTCCACATGACAATGCAGCGTACAGATAAATAATAATTCTGCTCTGTAACCGTGGCGCCGGCTGCAGTATTACTCCAGTTGTCATGGAAACATGATGCTTCATGATGCCCCTGTTAGTGGCAGAGTTTGGTCTCAAGAAAAAAGTCGGAGTGGACAACAAGAGCTAATGTTCAATATGGTAAAGACCAAATGTTCACGCAGGTCAAATACCAACTATATCCAGAGAGGGTTTTTCTGGGTTCTCTTATCTCTTCACTTCTAAAACACACCCGCTAAGTGTTAAAAATATATATGTATGTATAACAGGGTTTAGGCATCAGAAACAGATGTTGTGTGTTTATGACACATCTGGCAGCTGAAAGTATCCAGAGCTTGAGTATTGTCTGAAAATATATTTAGACCCTGTGTCTCTATCGACCTGCTGCAAGCAATTCAACTGCAGTCTAATATCTTACTGTCAGTGTGTTTCATTTGATTCACAGTGAGCAGATGATTCGCATTTTAGTGTTTTAAGTGAATCTTTCCAAAGCTGTCGTCATTGATGCAAACTTTTCTGACTTTTCTACATTCATACATCACATGATTTCAGTGATTGTTACCTTACCTTACGTTACCTTACCTTACCTTACCTTACCTTACCTTACCTTACCTTACCTTACCTTACCTTACCTTACGTTACCTTACGTTACCTTACCTTACCTTACCTTACCTTACCTTACCTTACCTTACCTTACGTTACGTTACGTTACCTTACGTTACATTATGCAGGAATAGGACAGGAATCTTTGCCCTGCAAGGTTTAATAAACTCCTAAAAGAAGGACAGAAGCACATTTCTGAGGCAGTGGAACTAAAGCGTGGCTGCTAAAACATGATCAAGTTCATAATTACCTGGGAACCTCATGAATTGAAGTGCTAAGAACGTCGCGGGGTGGCTGAGGCTCAGGTGGTCCAGCCGCTCGTGTCCTTATCCCCAAGTTTTCATCTTCGTCGTGTCCTGAAGGGGGACACTGAACCCAAATTGATGTCAATGCAGAGTGTGTCACATTGCATCCCAACCCCGTGAAGTGAAGTTCATCTTCAAAATCGTATGGAACAAGTGTTGATCAGACATGTGATAACATTTTTCCCCTGACAGTTGTCGCCTTTGTCGATGAAAACGGTGCCAGATGAAAATAAAAGGCTGTTTTTTTTGTCTACCTTTGTTTGATCCCGGCCTCGGTGAACACCTACTGCCACCGTTCTCACTGTAAAGTGCGTAATGGGCTGTGCGAGGGCTGAAAGCTTGACAGGTGTCGCCACAGTAAACACGGGGGATGCTGCTTAACGAACAAACCAATTGTCTGCCTCCTTTGTGTTTCACAGGGTCACAGAAAAAGTAGGATAAACGGCTTTGTTTCAGCCGTTTGCATATGTGCGACTTAGACTTAGTGGGTGTTTACAGGCAGGAATATAAGAGCTTCCGTGACAAAAGGCTGAATCACTGTTGTGTTTTATCAAGTGGCAACAGAAAGACGGCAAGAAAAGAATCCTCATTTATATCATTATTCCTCGAGGATTATTACCTGTTACCGATAAATATGGTAGAATAGACACAGCCTTAAAATCCACCTTCGCCCACTTAATTTTCCTCCTTTTCGTCAGAGTTTCCGTCCCTGCCTGACTCCCGGGCCCTGAACCGGGCTCAGCTGAGCACTGTCACGCACTGTCACTCCTTTATTTCATCACTCCATCATTCCTTTTGCCCCTCTGCAGATCTGGGTATTCAACTGTCCATCCATTTGTCTGCTCCCTTTAGCCTGACAAGTGGAAAAGACGAGGAGAGACAGTGAGGAGAGGAGAAAGAGAAAGAGTGACAATCAGACAGACAGAGAGAGAGAGAGAGAGAGAGAGAGAGAGAGAGAGAGAGAGAGAGAGAGAGAGAGAGAGAGAGAGAGAGAGAGAGAGAGAGAAGATACTTGGGGAAATGCCTAAAGGGGATTTAAGACAGAGATGGAGACAGAGGAAAGTAAAGGAAGGTGATAAAAGAGACAGACGGGCACAGAAAGAATATTAGAAAGACACAGAAATAGAGCTGTTAGAAAATACAGTAGAAAACTTCAGTTCTAAAGTGACAGCTGAAGTTTACCTCGAGTGAAGGGAAAATGATGAAATAGGATCCGAAAAGTCAACGTACAGCAATTTATTCATGAGCTTGAAGTTTCTTCTTTTTTTTTTAACCTGGTGCTGTCAACACTGGATTCTTTCATAATACTTTGAGACACGATCTCACAGCTCTGGGAAGACAATTACTTTGCTGTAACAATCATGAGGTAAACAGCAGGATTTATGTTCCACGGCAGATTCGCTCCCAGTTACATTGAATTGTCCGGCTGCCTGGATCGCATTGAAAACAGTTTGATTCCTCTGTTCCCATGTGCGCACGTCCAGCAAAATGGACGAAGCCACCAATTTCTTTCCGCCGTGTTGCCGTCTGAAGATGACTTTGAGGGAAGGTGGACGCGTGTGGATGGGTGAGCAAAGCTTGTGACTCCAATGCAGGAGACCACAGTTTGCAACATTTATTTAAATTCAACCAGAAGTGGGACGTAGCAGAAGTATTTACTGGACAAGTTTTTACTTTTCTACTCGGATTTGTGTATTTTCCCTTCATGTTGAGAACTGGCTTGTAGCCATCATGAATGGCAGTGTGGTGTTGTGGCTGTGGGAAGCGAAAGGATCCAGCACAGTGACCGTGAGTTTGTGGATATAAAAACAATCAGCCGTAAAGTCAATGAATCCTCAGTGTTTGAAAATGAGAGTTTGATTTAAACTGTGATATTCTCCCATCCTTCATCATAACTTGATGATGGGTGGCCATAGAAAGCTCTGAAAGTGTTAATATGAAACTGTGTGATTTTCACAGTTTAATACCTGCATAACTGTGCGATGTGAATATAAACGTATAAATGTTGCTCTCCACTAAATCAGAGTGGGTTACAAACTCAACAAAGTTATTCAAAACTCTATAATTGTCCTGAATATCCTCTACGAATGCTGCTGGTGCCCCGAAGAAATAAATACTTTTGTATTTCGGTGGTAAGAGCAAAAAAGGTATTTCCTTCAAACTATGGCTATTAAGAAGATTAATGAAGTGTTGGCATTTTAGTGCACATCCTTTTAAGTCATACACATAACAACAGATCAACAGAAGTACTATTCATGTGTTAAACGTGTTGCTGTTGCAATTATAATTGAACATTGTAGTAAATTTGTCATAATTACTTCCTGGAAGATTAACCCAACTGGAACTGCTTTAATTTTCTCCTGCTTTTGGCTTCACTTTCCTGTCAGAGATTTGAGCTTTGGTCCTGAGAGCTCAGGGGACAAACGTTTAGGATCCCTTATTGAAACTAGAGCTACACTCGGTAGAGCGCAGACCTTCGCCAACACCACATTTGTTTGGCGGGACCGAGTTAGCATCGCCAGCATGATAGCCGTTAGCTCATATCAGTGATCAGGTAGGTCAGGTAGCTACATCAATGTGAAACACTGAGCATGGAGCGTCTCCATGGCAACAGACGCCGAGCTCTTTTGATCCCCTCCATGAGGCGCCTCTCCCATCCACTTTGCATGGGAATATTTTTTTGCAGTTTTGGGGATTTATTAAAAAAGGATGAGCCGTTAACGTCCCAAAATGAAATCGACTGGTCCTTGGATGATAACAAATCATCCATGAAAATTTCATGCAACTCTGGTGACTAGTTTTTGCGAAAAGTTGGTCAAATACATACATACAAATCAATAAATAAATAAATAAACACCTTCACAAGCCTTAATGACGTAAATATTCTCTGAGTGTGAGAATAGTGCTGCATGTTGTGAAGCTTTCAGATCCTCCTATGTGAACATCACTCGATGTACTGAACTGATAGAAAAGTGCTCGTCCTGTTCTTTGTTTATGTCCTTTTTACAATGTTGAAGGTTAATCTGCAGCTCTGGCTGTATTTAAAGCTATTGTGGTTAGTAATGCAGACATATCCGGTTTATTGGCTCGGTGCACCGCGGCCTCTAACGCTCTTGTACTTTTCAGGCTTTCCGTCACAGTTTCATTGTGTTTGACATCTCGTTGTTTGACAATCCTGCCTTGTTTCATCTGTTTTGTTTTCACATTTCCATTGTATTCACTCCGTGAACCACGTTTGGACTTCATGTCCCTTAACAATTAATTTCCTGTTTGTTTTCTTCGGATGCCCGTATTAACTTTGAGATTTTTAATCAGCAGCATCCAGATGATAACAAGCTGCTTTGAATCCTTTAATTATTCCGTTGCCTCTGTTTTATTTTCTCTCGCTGTTTAAATTAGTGCTGAATACACTCGGTGTCAGAGGTCAACGAGGCTGCAGACAAAGTCTCAGGTGAAATTTGTTGCTCTGCTTCAGAGGCGAGAAGAGAAACGCAGGCAGGTTCTCTTTTTGTTTTTTTGTTTTATCACATTGCCCTTTCCTCCTGCGTGCAGCCACTGTCCCCTGTGGGCCACCATAGATGATTCATGATAACTTATGACTGGGAGACTCTTGCCGGTGTGTTCGGAGTGTGAAAACGAAATGGCTTGTGAGTAGGAAACAAACTGCTGGCAGCCTCAAGCGGAGCGAGATATCTCTGTTTATGTGAAGTGTTTGGTGATTTAAAATGCAGCAAATGTCAGCCAGCGACTGCACATAGATTGTGTATGTGCCAATAAACAACTGATTAATTCGCGGTTGAACAAGAAATAAAAAATGAATCTGCGCCCATGTGGAGATGGTGTCCTGCAGAAGAAAATCACCTTTTCTGACCTGACTGGTTTAATTTGATTTCTTACCTGCAGAAAGAAAAAGAACAAGAGATACACGGTATGAAGATAGATGTATAAGTATAGAGAGGGAACAAAAGAGAAGCCGGAGAAACAGAGGGAGGGAGCAGTGTGTACCTGTTTATGACAGATGTGGGGTGAAAGGCGGAGAGAGTGGGCGGCCGGCCGGCCGGCCCCTCGGCCCTGACGCATTGCCTTGTGGGTAATGGCCACTGATGCGTAGCAGCCTGGTTGTCATTCTCAGGGGTCCAGCTCCATTAGAGAGAAGAGAAATAGGCTGTGTGTGTGTGTGTGTGTGTGTGTGTGTGTGTGTGTGTGTGTGTGTGTGTGTGTGTGTGTGTGTGTGTGTGTGTGTGTGTGTGTGTGTGTGTGTGTGTGTGTGTGTGTGTGTGTGTGTGTGTGTGTGTGTGTGTGTGTGTGTGTGTGTGTTTGCATCCAGTAAACGTGTTAGAGCGGGATGCTATGTGATAGAGAGGATCTCTGCATCGGGGGAATAACCTATAGGAAGCCGCCGTGCAGTATTCAGTCCATTTCCATGAGAGAGAGCAGGCTCGTATCATCGCATGTGTCTGTGTTCATGTTAATTTAAAGAGAGAGAGTGTGTGTGTGTGTGTGTGTGTGTGTGTGTGTGTGTGTGTGTGTGTGTGTGTGTGTGTGTGTGTGTGTGTGTGTGTGTGTGTGTGTGTGTGTGTGTGTGTGTGTGTGTGTGTGTGTGTGAAGTCCATTAGGAGCTACAGTAATGTGATCTCGTCTGTAGATGATCAAACATCCGTCTTTCATGTCCTCATGGTTCATCCTGACTTCTCTCACTCTTTCTCTCTCTCTCTCTCTCCCTCTTTCTCTCTCTCTCTCTCCCTCCACGTTTTCCTCTCTCAACCACTCTTCTCTCACTTTGCACTTTCTCTTTGGTCTCCGTCTCACACTTTTTCCATATTACCCGACTCTTTTTTTCCTGTTTCTCTCTGTCTTCCCTCGCTCTCCCTCTCTTCTTTCTCTCACTTCCTCACATGCTTGCTCACGGTGACACACACACACATACACACACACACACACACACACACACACACACACACACACACACACACACACACACACACACACACACACACACACAGATCTATATCGGCACCCAGCGTGGAGGGAGCTACTTTTCTTTTTGACAGAGGGCTAATGGGACTTTCTGTCTCGTCAGGACAATTACCTACCTGTTGGATCTCTATTACACACACACACACACACACACACACTGAACATGGTCCTACAATAAAACTCTTCTATTACCCCCCCCCCCCCCCCCCCCCCCCCCTCCCCTTCCCCAGCAGTGTACAGTGGGAGCAGAGTTATCAAAGCGTACCGCAGACCTGGCACCTGCTCTACTGTACATCTGTGATGGAGAGCATTGTGGATTCTCATCACATACACATGTGCATGCACAAACATCTATAGGTTGCATCCTGGACTTAGGGAAAAAAAAGATATCTGTCTCTTGTTAAAGGCTCCGTCAGTCAGACCGCGACCTTGATAGAGAGACAGAGAGAGAGAGAGAGAGAGAGAGAGAGAGAGAGAGAGAGAGAGAGAGAGAGAGAGAGAGCTTTAATACAATTCAGAGTTGATATAGTGAGACTGTCCTTCACTGTGCTGCATAATGGGCTATAGTGCTTTCCATTTAAATCAAGGCTTCAGTTTATTTGAATTAAACCAAATCCAATCAGAGGCAGACTATGGGGAAATCACCTCGGAGTATAGATTGAAAACACATTTGTAAACACACACACACACACACACACACACACACACACACACACACACACTGAAAATCAGCAGGTTGCAGCGATATCTGTGTACATGAAGACGTGAGTCGTCTTCCTCTGGAGCTCGCAGACGGGGTGTGTTTGTTTTTGTACCTTTGAACCGGAGTGGTGTGTGTGCTAATAAATCTCCTCACATGCAGCTAATATGCATCACTGACTCACTTCTTCACGCACAATATCACTCCGCCTGTGTCGTTTTCAAACCACCATCTAAACCAGTCTTCCACTAAAAATGTGATTTACTGGAGGGCGATCGGGGGGGTTTGACCTCCTTCCCAATATTTCTCTGCAAAGTGATTAAATCTACTTCATCAGCAAACTGAGCCATAAAACTCCATTAAATCAGGCAGCAAATGGTCGAAAATACCCTAAACTGTAATGTTGTCTCCTGCTATACTCATACTTATACTGTAAGACGGAGCTCAACAAGCAAAACACACAGAGAAAATCTTCCTGGACAAGTACATTCACGTTTTTCTGTGAGATTTTATCATCACTTCCTAAAGTGTTCTCCATTACTATCGTATTAGTGGGTAAAGGGGATAATTAAGATTGTTATCATTTAGTCAATTTGGAGCAATTAGTTAGGGGTTGTGGAGAGATTACAGGCCTGGGTAACCAGCACATTGAGGGGACCCCGTTTGATTCACCTCAGAGCGTATTTCTCTTAATGTCTTTATTGTAAATCTTCAGGTCAGAGTCGATTTGGCCTTTTCACCTCTCTTGCAGAGGTTTGATGAAAGTGGAGCCGCACCACGAAAAGCATTCTTCATGAGCAGGAGGACAAGCCGCCGCGAGGCTTTTCTAAACTCCGTCCAGGACAATTTGCTGCTGACAGCAGGTTTTGGAGCCGAGCATCGCTCCGCTGGTCGGGCTCTCTGTTCCTCACACCGACGTCTCCGGGCTCAAGTATTTATCCCAGTTAAAGTTTCATTAATCGCAGAGCCGCGGCTGAATCGCTGTCATCTGCAGACACGTCGACCTTTCAGGGTTCCAACATTCACAGTTTGAGATTATTTAAGCTCCCTTTTAATTTGATTTGTCTTTTTCTGTTTCTTTTTAAATTTCCGAATGAGATTCGTCCGATTTGAAAAAAGCTTTTTTTTCTACGCCCATTAAATTAAGGTCAGTGTGAAAGAGAGAAGCACTTCATGTTTACAAAGGTGAGAATCATGCACAGACCTTTTCATTCAACAGTGACAGAGAGCGTTTGACCCCATTTAAAACAGATTGATGGAGTGAATGTAAATCTCACAGCCTCCACTCACTGAAAAATACCAACAACCTTGGCGATACAACCGTCCATGTTTTGTTTTTTGTTTTATTTCCCCAATGTTGAATATCTGCTTGTACCGCTCCCCAAGTGTTTGGGCTGAAACGACTGCGGAAAGGCCACACGAAGAATTACAAGGTCCCCGTCTGAGTCGAGCACCTGCATCAAAAATTCTCACAGAAGCGGTTAAAAGCACTTGACCGTTGACCCGCAGCCCAATCAGACATCTCTGTGAGAGGAGGACGCGCTCAATTTGCATGTTAATTTTTCAAAACCGCCACTTAGTGAACCAGACGTGCTGTAACGAGTTCTCACGGAGACGCTGTGCTGGCGGAGAAGAGCCCCGTCCCGTGTTTCCCCTTCACATGTTGCACAGACTGTGTACGTTCTCCTCGATGACAGCTATAAAATGAACCATGGTGACGTGACGTGAAGCGCCCTCGCTGCTCTCCCATCATCATCTCATCCTTTCGTTCTAATGAACCATAATTATTGGCAGACGCTTTTATTTACAGCAACTTATATTTTTACACATCAGACGTATACTCATAGTTTTTAATCATGAAGTTACACACCGTCATTATCATCAATTATATATGCAGATATAATAATAAACAGGGTTGGTTAAAGACTGTGTGTGTGTGTGTGTGTGTGTGTGTGTGTGTGTGTGTGTGTGTGTGTGTGTGTGTGTGTGTGTGTGTGTGTGTGTGTGTGTGTGTGTGTGTGTGTGTGTGTGTGTGTGTGTGTGTGTGTGTGTGTGTAGAAATCTTTCACTGTTGCATTTTGTATATTTTGCATTATATATAGAGACATAATTTATTGAACGTGATTTATATCATTAACTTTGTGTTTTACTCAGTTGAATTTTTCTCATTTATTTTAATAATCACTCCTGGAGTGGTGATTTAGTGTGATATACAAATTCAGTTTGATGGATTTGATGTTTTTCTCAAAGACGTAAGGATGCAAAGATAAATATGACTGTGTGTTTGTGCAAAGGAACAGAAAATCAGGTAAGAAGAACAAAAAAATAAAAATCCTGTGTATTAAAAGCGAGGGCATTTTGGGTTTAGGAGATCATCTCAGCGACAAAGGAGTCAGTCTTCTGGATGAAATTGAGCTAAAACTTGATTTAATCTAATTTGTGTACTCCGTTAAAAGACAGTATGATATGAGAGTACAAACGAAAACAAATGAAAGTCTATTCCATACTCATAAGATGGAGTAAAAAACTATAAGCATGACACTTCATCTTGGATGTAGTTGAAATCTCTCCTCTGAGCATCTATTAGCTGTAATCAGCTGCTTTGTCCCTCCGAGTCGGGTCAACACTATCTCTCTTCATGCTTTTTCTCTCTGTATTGATTGAACCTAAAGTATGATGCATGTATCTATTCATCCCGTGTGTACGTCATTCATCCTCCTCAGCTCTATTTACTCTATTTATTTGGCACAGTCTGCAGTTAAAGAAGGCTCAGGAGATGAAATCGTCCCCCTCACGTCTCGATGGAGCTCCTGTGAGGACGTCCTGTCCTATTTCTCAAGCTGCAGTGCAGCGGCTCTTCAGGAACGCAGAGATTCAAAGCTCCAGATTATTTATTAGATCTGGTTTTTCTACCTCTGTATGTGTTCATGGTGTGATAGTGAAGCTTCATTAATGAATTTAAATCATCATGATTAAGATTTTTTTCACTAAGGCCTGTTTAGACAAAAGCAATTTTTCACGCGAAAATGATTTTGTTTTGTTTTGTTTGTCCGTTTACGCGACAATGATGGTCGGAGCCACTGAAAACAGAACTTTTTGAAAACTGCTTCCAGGGTGGAACTTTTTTGAAAATGCTCCATCTCCATAGAAACGGGAGAAACATGACTTTTTTCTGAAATCCTCCTCCTGCACATGCACTTCAAAATATTTGGCACTTGCCAAGGATTACAATCTAATCATGATAGATGATTTGGCTTGTTTTAAAAGTTATTCACTTATTTTTATTTCTCGATTTTACAGCATAATCTTACATCTAGATTTGAAAATCACATTTCAATATTTCTTATCACGTAACAATTACTTGCTGCATGGACAGATAATTTGACTAGTTTTCAGTAATTTTCCCTCAAATTTTAAGTTTTTATCTTATAATTGGGCTATTATATTTTGCAGTGTGCGCACCACGTCCGTAGTATACAGCAGCTGCGTACATGCTAATGGACAGTAGCAGTGTTCTCCCAATGCTTTTTTGAACAGCTAAGTATACACTATTATTATTATTGAGTAATTATTGATTATGAATATTATTGTTATGATTGTTGTGCTGAGTATTGCTAATATTACTTTTGTATTTATTTTGCATTTTTCTTTTTTTTCTATGTTCATATTTTTATTTGCAGTAACAACAGCAGCCACTACTGACTCAATGTGAGAATGACATTGTTTTCAAAAACGAAGCATTTTCTCTTGAAACATTGTTGTGTAAACGGGAATTTACGAAATGGGGTGACATGGTGGTGTAGTGGTTGGCGCTCTCAACCTCACAGACACACTACACATTCTGAGCCTTCCTGTGTGGAGTTTCCTCGATCTTCTGGAGCCTTTGCTGCTGATGCTTCAGTCCGTTCGGTTAATTAATGACTCCTGAGTGTCAGTTAGTGCAGATTTTACTTGTTTAAAGTGGTGATATAAGAAGAACTGATGGATATCGACTGAAAACACAACATTAGACAATCCTGCTATTTTCTCATCATCAAACCTTTAATCACAATTATAGCGGCGTGTCTGTGCTTGCGGGGAGTGAAATGGAAATGGGAATGACAGTCAGTGGAGAGGCGAGACCCTGAGAGCAAGCAGGAAGTGGAAGAGGAAGCGTTTATTCTGTTTATCTGCCCGTCCCGACTTTATTGTCAGTTTTTATTGATGTTGCAGTTACATTCACACATGGTTCCAAACAGTCGTCCAAAGAGTACAAAGAGTGGAAAGTGGAGACCTTTTACCCACAATGCCTTGCAGTATCAGGAGCAAACATATTTTCAATCACGGCTGACACTAGTGGATATTAAACCTCTCACCCTGCCCGCTGTGGTGCCTTGCTCCTTCCATCGATCCGCCGCCCAAAACAAACTCGTGTGTGACTCATGTCAGTCGATGCCGCTCCACTTTTCGCTCCTCTAGTTCCACAAACTTTA
The DNA here is from genome assembly GCF_963383615.2 of Lipophrys pholis. Lineage (NCBI taxonomy): Eukaryota > Metazoa > Chordata > Actinopteri > Blenniiformes > Blenniidae > Lipophrys > Lipophrys pholis. Next base: position 4,258,609 of record NC_137643.1, on the reverse strand, counting down.
CGAAGTTGTTATTGTTTGTTGCCACCAGCTCACAGATTGTTCACACTCCATATGTCCATCACACACACACCAACACACACACATGATATTTGTGGGAGCAGACGCCAGCCTACAGGCTCCCCGACACTGTAAAGGTCACAACAAATTACAAGTGGTCAGCTCGCCTCCGACCACAGTGAACAGAGCTGTCGCACCGACTCCGTCGGCAATGAATTACACCATTGACCTTTGTGTGTATGGGAGCGAGTGTGAGCGTGCACGCTTGTGTGCGTGTGTGTCAGGAATAAGGTATATGTGTGTGTCTGTTGTGATTTAGATGTGTGTGTGTGTGTGTTTCCATTAATGTATTCATAAGTGCTCGTGGTTGTTTTCTGCGTGTGTGTTTCTGTCTCTATTTATCTCGTCTCGGTCTATCTTTACCTTCAGGTCATTGGCATTCTGCCCGGCCCTCGCACTCGAAGCGACACTGAGATTATTACTGTTGCTGCCCTCTGTGATTTACTTCAATCCGGGGTGTCGGCTGCGTTTCTGAGCTCTCAGAGGCCTGATTCAGATCTCAAGTTTGAGGAAAGGATTTTGAGGATGAGCGGCGGTGTGAGGAGATATTGTTGTTCAGCCGCATTTATTATTTACAGCATTTTATGTTTATGTCACTGGTTTTGTTGTTTTGCCTCGCTGGCTGACTCTCCCTGTGAAGAGTGTGGGATGACTCGGTTATGAGTGTTTTTTTGTCACCATGTTTGAGGGATACAAAGCTCTCCACATCCTCCATCCCAACCGCAGTGAAGTGTGTTCATGTGGATGCCGGTGTAAGCACTTCTTATCAGCATTGTAACATTCATTGGTGTGTACACAACACACACTTCAATCCCGCCTGTACACGCACAATAAAAAAAAAAAACGTCAGCTCACAACCACGACTCAACATCCGTGTAATCTGCAGGACACCGGGCTGTTGGTGCGAGTTAATTCAAGTTTAGTGTGTGTGCGTGCATGTGTGTATAATCTGTTCACACACTCACAACGTGGTGACTTGTCGCCCTTGTGGGGACAAAAAGTCATTTCTGTGAAGATCATTATGCAAAGACATTCATGTTAAGTATTAGTTGTAGAAGAAAGGACAATAAATGTGTTAAAAAATTATAAGTCTCCAAACAGCATGAAAACATACCGTGTGTGTGTGTGTGTGTGTGTGTGTGTGTGTGTGTGTGTGTGTGTGTGTGTGTGTGTGTGTGTGTGTGTGTGTGTGTGTGTGTGTGTGTGTGTGTGTGTATTGGTTGTACTCCGGCCTGTTTATGCAGTTGCACCTGTGTTTGATGGATCTGTGTGTGAAGCACATCATGTTTATTCAGGTTTCGCTTTCAACACTCGTGTGTGTTTGAACGGTTTCGAGCTCCAGCGGCACAATCATCAGGGTGGAAAGAAAGATTACAGTAGCGCAACACCATCATCCACCTTTCTTTCTTTCTTTCTTTCTTTCTTTCTTTCTTTCTTTCTTTCTTTCTTTCTTTCTTTCTTTCTTCCTTCCTTTCCATACCTCCCAGGTCTGCTCCCTCTTTCCCCACCCATGAATAATCCGTTCACCCTAGGCTGCCTATGAAATAAGAAAAAGTTATGGAGGACTTTACATATCCCCCTGCTGTAATCACTGTTCCTCTCCAGAGTTACGTCTGTGTGTGTGTGTGTGTGTGTGTGTGTGTGTGTGTGTGTGTGTGTGTGTGTGTGTGTGTGTGTGTGTGTGTGTGTGTGTGTGTGTGTGTGTGTGTGTGTGTGTGTGTGTGTGTGTGTGTGTGTGTGTGTGTGTGTGTGTGTGTGTGTGTGTGTGTGTGTGTGTGAGAGAGAGAGAGATATTTAAAAGGTGGGCTGTGAGTCTCGGCGAAACACGAAAAACTATACGTGTGTTTGTTGGTTGTTACTCCGGCTTTTCTCATTAACATATTAGCAGGGTGAAGTCGCTGCTGCGACGCCCGGCTGTGCATTTAAAACAATGTACACCCGTAAAGAGGGAAAGGGAAATTGACAGAATGAGGGCGAAACACCGACTTACTTTGTGCATGCATGCACGCCTATAGGCACAAACACACGGAAGCTTCATGCTCGTAATGCATATTACATGCAAACCCGTATAAATAAGAACAGGGAGTGACATAAACACGTATACATGCAGTATATATGACAGATGGTGAGGATGGCAAAGAGCAGGCGAGAGGGGAAGGGGTTAGGGGGTGTTAGAGGGGTGAGAGCCGGGGTAAGCAGCTGGGGGGGCCAGATGGAGGAATGAGGATACAGAGTACAAAGGCAGGTCAGCTCTTTGAGACACTTGAGGGGGCACAAGGTGGCGCTTTCTCCGTCCTCATAAGGACATCAGTCAACACTGGGTCGCAGAGACTGCAGGCGGAGTGGGAGGGATAAAGAGACGGAGCAGCGTTTGAGTCCAACTTGAGGCACATGGAGATCTGGGGGAGATATATCAACAGTTTCTGGCACTCGGTCCCTCTCGGTTGTGTTTCTACATAAATCTGGCCTCAGTTTAGCGCCTGGCATCATTCGTTTGTGGAGCTGCTGCTGACGTGTATGCACGCTGCACAGCGAGGACACATGGAGGGAAACGAGACATCGCTGCTGTGGCGTCCAACAGATATGAGCGTCAAGACTTCTGCCGAAACCAAAGACAAGCGGAGCATAAACCCCCAGTCTACTTCACATTGTGCTGCTTTCGCAGTCTCAGCATGCTTAACATTGAGCCATTCGCACAAGCGCGTGCACACCAATGGTGACGGCTGCCATGCAGAGTGTTGCATTGGGAGCAACGTGAGGTTCAGTGTGACTTAACACGTCATTATTCTATTAACAACTTCCTCACCCTCTACCAAAGTTTTTTTTCTAGTAAACTGTCGTTTCAATACTTTTTTCCCCAAACAAAAAAAAGACAACAGCAGGATATCATCAGACTTTACGATCCGTTGTGATGTGATAGGACAAGAAATCCACCAACCAATGAAGGCGATTGCTGTTTTTTTTAATGAAAATTTTATGAAATCTGTATTTCACAAGATAATTAACATTCCAGAAAGTCATATTTAGTCCATGTTTTTTGCCAAAATATACATGATATTGTCGGATGGACGATGTGGCGGCAGGATTGTTTGACCTTTTGCAGAAATACAATGAGAAATGGATGATTTTGAAGCATTTTATGCTATAAATGATGATGACTCCAGTCACTGTATTACTTCCTTACATATTTTGATGGATCTAAGTGGCACATGATGGTGTACTTCTCTTCTAAGTTGAGTAGGTCGCAAAAGCAACAATATCACCTCGGGGTTGACAGTTTCCTTCTCCAAGTACTTAAAGTACAGCTGTTTACCGGATTAAGACCTTCTGTTATGATTCCCTCCTCTCCACGTCTCAGACTGGCATCTTTCTTTAACCAGATAAAATTAGATTTCTGCCTTCCAGGTCAATTCTCGTGTTAAAAAATGTATGTGCAGGTCTCCACTTTATCTCCCTCTTGTTTGTGTGGACCGAGTTTGGAGCCGAGGGGCGAAAAAAGAAGGAAAACAGGTGCGCCGGGAGGAACCGCGAGACAGCAGGACCTGAACAGGCTGAACGACGTTGGCCTAGAAAGGAAGCTGCAGGACAGGGCATCTGTCATCCTCAAAGACGTCACTGCGGCCTGCGGCCACAGCGGCGTGCCGTTTCATCTGCATAATACAACAGAGACCAAGAAGCCGAGGCGCTGAAGCTTTATCGTGTATCTTCACACGAGTGCGGCTCGTAACATTTTTACAGTTTGTTTATCCACTTTGCAGGATAAGGGCTGCGCATGTTGTTGGTATGGACGGCCAGGGTGGGAAGTGGGAAACCCAACCTTGGCAGCATTAAAGCTCCAATTACGATTCATTTCATCTCCTCCTCTCTCCTCCTCTCCTGTCTTTGTCCTCTGTTCTCGTTTCAGCTCCCTCCTTTCATCTGCTCTTCTCTCGTCGGCTCTCAGTTCATCACCCCTCCACTTCTTTCAACTCCCGTATCTTCTTGTCCTTTCACCCCCTCTCTCCCTCCTTTTTATTTTATCTCCTCCACTCTCTTCTTCTCTCATCTACTCTCACTTTATCACCTTCTTTCCTCCTGGATTGCTCCCCCTCTCCGCCCCTCCTTCTCTCTTTCTCTCTTCCAAAACTTGCTGCTGTTCTGTCATTCTGCTCCGGCAAGATCCCGGACTGCAACTTCAAAACAGGACGGAAACTTCACATTTGCATTTGTTACTCTTCAATTTTAATCTGTTTTCGCTCAGCACTTAGGCGCATCGGGGGATTCCCGAACTTTGCTGCTCGATAAGTAAACTGAGCGAAGTGAGCATGAGGGAGACAACAATCCCCTCTGTTTGATGTTGGATGCATTCACCTGCTCCACCTCTCCGCCTCACAGTCATCCTCATCCTCCCTTCAACAGCCGCCCCGCCCCCTGCCACAGCTTATACAACAGGGCTTTGTCAACACACACACCCACCCACACACACACACACACACACACACACACACACACACACACACACACACACACAGGAATGCATAGAAAAGTAGTGAACACACATTCAGACGTGCACACACACACACACGTTTCTGACACAGATCCTTCCTGTAAAAATGTGAAGGATGTTTTCATCTCGCTGAAAGCCGTCGGGCGGCCTTGGCCTTTCACAATGAATTGAAAGAAATGACTATAGCAATAATCAGCTCCAGTATCGCTGATTGAGGGAGAGAGAGAAGAGCTTTTCTCTGCAGGCCATGTTAGTCTATACACTGCCTGGGCTTAAAGAGGAGAGAGGAAAACCACACCAAGTTGATTTTGGATTCTTGTTATTTCAACTGCCAAGAAGAATTATAGTGCAGCAGATTGTGTCTTGGAAAAAAAAAAAAAAAACTACATTTTTTTCAGGCTGAACGGGAAGTCAAATAATTCATGCAAATGTTGCAATCAACAGTTCATATGCTGCACACATAACACAGCGACCATCTGGTGTCGGAGGAAAACTGGAGCTGAATTTAAATGCGGAGCGCGGCGTGGCGGTGAGCGGGCCGTTTGCAGCGAACTTCAGAAAAATCAGAGCGCTGTCAGATGAAGGTGCGCATCATGTCAGACACACGTGTAACCTCGGCTGACAGATTTTATTTGTTATTAGATCGCAAAGGAAGTGCTAAACGTTCTCTGATTGACTGACGGCATTTCACCAAGTATTTCCACGCGTCCTGACTAATTCACCCTGCATAAAGCTTCTCTTTGAGTCACCGAGGGAAGAAATGGAAAATCAATGGATGAGCCAAAGGTTGGGTCAACAGAGGCAAAGTCATTATGGCACATCAAATGTTATGATGAGATAAATACTCTGGGGAAATATGCCTATTTGTCTTCTTGCAGGCTGTTAGAGACAGAGATTGAAACCGCTCTCCCGTTTGATAAATGGGATGCTAAAAGCCAGTTAGCTCATCTCAAAGAGAGGAAACAACCAACATGGGGTCTCTGATTGTCTGAAGATCTGCTAACACTTTATTTAAACTATAAACTATTTTAGTTTGACAGAGAAGATATGACAACACTTTTTGCTCAGTTCGACCGTCCTGTAATAAAAAGAGCAGTTGACTAGATTCTTATTTACAGTGTCAGGACTAATTAGTGCAACAGAAAGAGGGGTGATGTTATTTTTCTTTGCAACGTCTGTACTTCCAATCATTTTCTCAAGCAATACATCAGCGAATTACAGCTTATCTCGCTGCACTAAAACAATTACCAGCAACATAAACATGGAACATAAAAGGAGCGTTCTCCATTTAATTTTGGTGTTTTCTTGTGAGAATACTCCAGCTCCAGCTTTGCTCCTCAGTCTGAGAAATGAGGGGGGAAAAAACAAGTTAATGAGAGACGCTAATGTGACGGTCAAATGACAGCAAACAGTCGGAGCTGGATTAAAAGATGCATTCATCTTTCAAAGAAAAAAAATAACAATACAAACAACACCTGTGTAGGTGGATGGGAGCTGCTGAGCCTTCCAGTGGCACTACAGTTTAGTTTTTTTACAGTAATTAAACAAATATTAGTGTTGTGATGATTTATTGATGTCAGAATGCTGCGAGGATCACGCTCACACATCCAGGAGAGGATCTGAAGCGTCTCTGCTCGTGAATCAAACATTTTGCCATCAGGAAAACAAAACTGCCGGTTGTGAAATGTGGCCGACACGAGGCTAAATATGACAGATGGTTGTGTTTGTGGACCTGATGTGATGGCGAGCAGCGGGGCACCTGCGTGGAAGCACTTACACTGCGTCGACTGTACGTTATCTGGGTGGAGATTGCAGCGCGCGCTGCACCTGAGGCCCTGCATGCTCTGCTGGTCCAAGGGAACATTATCCAGACAGGAAGAGGGAGACTGATGTCTGATGTTTGTGTGTGACACTTTAACTTGTGTTTTGATTTTGTTTTCCTCCTGCTGCTATTTTTTCCTGGAGATGGCCATTGGCAGCAGTACCTGCTTGAAATGCAGCTGCTTCCTGTGAAGCCTGAGGTCCCCATCTGTCTTTGTGTGTTTCTGTGTGTGTGTGTGCGTGTGTGTTGGGGGGGTCGGAGTGGGGTGTGGGGGTGGGGGAGGATGGGGGGTCAGCCTCAGCACACCAGTTAATAAAAGATGTGTGTTGCTGCATTAAATAGCCCTGCTCCTCCTCACCACCCAGTTGTTATGTGTGTGTGTGTGTTATTCTGCAAGCATACCAGACGTGAAACTCTCCCTTTAGCATTTTGTGCAGATTTCTAAAATCGCTCTCTTTGTCTGTGCTTGTCTGAGACGTATTCCCTTGTTTTCTGAACGCGTCACTTTGTGTTATCGCTCCCTCCGTCCACAGAGACCACAGCTCCAGACGGTTTGACAGGGTTTTCACAAAACAGCCACCTCTGGGGAGCCTGTCAATGCAACACTTCATCATATTAATGTTTGTGTGAATAATTAGCCCATACATATTGGCTCTGTGATCATATAGCTTCCCCCTGAGTGTGTGTGTGTCAGAATGAATGACTGTGTGAGCGTCTCCCGCTGCGCGTGTTCGAGTCAAATCTGGAGTTCTTTTGGAGAGCTGTGATTACAGCCTATACAAGCTGGGAGTCTCAACAGCTTTTACCCTTAGGGTAAAACTGCACCCCTCACACACACACACACACACACACACACACACACACACACACACACACACACACACACACACACACACACACACACACACACACACACCACACACACACACACACACACACACACACACACACACACACACATCTGCCCCAACAACTGCCTCCAAACACCAGCTGGGAAGTAAATGTCCCAGGAATTAAAGAGAAACACCTGAGCCCGGCGCCAGTGCAGCAGGTCCACTCCTCGTTCTCTCTTTTCGATTTGTCGCTTTCAATCCCTGCGACTATTTCTCCTCTCATTAAAGAACAAACAAGCGCTCAATTGGATTCTCGTTTCCTCGCTCTCCCTTCACGTCCTCACACACGGACCTCTAACCTTCCCGGATGCTTCCTGTCAGCGAGGTGACAAGGTGGCCAGAGGATAAGTCGGCATAAATTACCCCAATTGACACCACACCCTTTCATTATGTTAATGAATCCTCTGATTAGCATGAACAGACTCGTGTGTGTGTGTGAGCGTGAAGAGTGTCTCCGTCTCTGACATGTGACGCGCTCCACTAATGCAGGGCTGCTGCTTTTCATATCGCTGAACGTGCGCACGCTTACTGATGCGCTCCTGTGAGTCAACCGCCTCCGTATTTCCTCCCGAAGCATGTTTACCTTCTGCGAAGCGTATGTTTTCATTTCTGCATGTGTGATCGGGCCCATTAGCCGTCACGGCAAGCACATTAGCAAACACGTGCAGGTCACCCCGGCGGAGGTTGTGGTTGATCTTCTCTTCCAGCTGTGGTTCACTACTCTACTGGCAACATGTATGCATCAATGTCAAATGAGCTGCGATATCTTTAAACAATTATTGCAAACACTGGAGAGCAGGTCAGATGAAATAGGAGGCCCCTGATTAGCGGCGGCTCTTCAGAACCGGTGCCACCTATTCTAGGGGGGTGGAGGGTTAATGAGCCAACGGATCTTGTCCGTGACGGTCTTGGTCGTGTATTGAAATAACACTAATGTCTCTGTGAACGTGGCACTGATTTATTGATTTTAAAATGTAATACTTAGCAGCTCTAACCGGTTTAATGAGGGGCCAGTTGAGGCGGACGGCGTCGGGGCAGCGAAGCCCGGGAGTGTGATTTCCCTCCACCATAAATTTGAAGTATATTCATGAAACAACTCACCAATCAATTTAGAAGTATTAACCGAACTCATGTGCTGTGTGAATTTATGTGCACTGAAATATATTATGGACAGTGTGGATGGTCAGCTTGCATGTAAATGTGCATTCATGTTCCCATTTACTGGATATGTTGGTTAAAATGGGGTAATTTAAATCAAACATTAGTCCACTTCTTTTTTTTTTTCTTTTGTTGCAATGATCCGTTTACATTCTGTCTGGTAATGATGCCATTTAGCAGCAATAGATATTGCTTTTGTGACGGCACGATACACTTTCCCCAGAATATTTTACAGAGAGCGTGATATTACATCCTGTTCCTGGGGGGGGGGGGGGGGGGGGGGCGCTGGTCAGCTTGGTTTTTTTTCTGTTCTTTTTTAGGATCATGATAGACCTCAATCTGATGAGTGTGTCATCATGAAACTCTGAAGAAATACTGAAAACAATCTGATCATCACCGGTTTGACTCTGTGCTTGGTGGCCTTCACGTGCAGGGTTTACAAAATCACTAATTTTGTTGGTGTGTTTTCTTTTGTGTGTGTGTGTGTGTGTGTGTGTGTGTGTGTGTGTGTGTGTGTGTGTGTGTGTGTGTGTGTGTGTGTGTGTGTGTGTGTGTGTGTGTGTGTGTGTGTGACTTTCTTTTGTAGAATTTATCGTATTTTCTGTGTTTTACCTCAAAGTTTCACATTGTGACCCACCGTGTTACATGGGCTGTTTGCTTTACTGCTGTGGCATAAGGAATGACTTCCTCCACCAACATGTCTTAGTGAAAAGTCTGAAGACTCTTCTCTCTTTCGTGAATCAGACCCAGAGGCTGCTGGGAAGTTGGAAGAAGAGGCATGAAAGATGGATGGACCTTGTTTGAATTAGAACAAAATATGTTTCCCAAGAACAGAATCAATATTATCAATCTAACGTTTACTGAATTTGCTTGTGAGCGCTCACGTTTGAACGAATAGCAGATGATGTGAGGTTTGGTTAAAACAAGGTGGTATTTATTCTCCTGTTTATTCGTAGATCTTTCTCCTCCTGCCGCTCACACATCAGTTGTGTAGCATCTTGTTGTGTTGAAGGCAGGTTTTCCTCCACTTGTGAGAAATATTGGATTTATTTTTTTTTTTGTAGCCCTTCCGTTGGCTCTATTGAGCACTGTGAGAACAATGTGAGGTAGTTAACATCATAACAATAAAACAATGCTATTATCAGAGTAGATCAGGGAGATGGAACTGCCCCATGTCACAAAAATTAATTTCAAATATAACAACTCACCTGTCTGCAATATATTTTACAGCTTTATCTGTTAAGAGACGAAGGCTATAATCATAATGATTTTTATGCTCTTGGCATGAGAAAAGTGTTGAAATGAATTAATTCATCAAAGTGATCTTTAAAGAAATACTGTTGGATATAGTTTTGAATACAGAGTGAGCCTGTTTAACTCACTGGGATGTTCTTTTGGCTGGTTGATGTTGCTGTGTGCCTTCACAAGTACACAGTGTGGGCTGTGCATTAAGTACGCACATGCTTAAGCATCACAATCAAGCTGACAACATGTAAGACGGCGTTAATGACGAGGTCACGGCGTGCCACACGGTTCCCGCTCCCACAGCACGCCGCGATACGAAGTTTATCAGGGACACAGCAAATGTTCTTTCCACCAAATTGTCTGGAAACCTTCAACATTTATCAGCTTATGGTACAAAATTAACTAAGTGTTTTTTCTCTTCAACTCGAGGACGTTTTCTGTCTCTCTCTAGACAGGAAGTGTTCTGGAGTTAAGCCTTACTGTTGCTTAATGAGCAGTAAAGTAATTTGACAGAATATTGTTTTGTCTAACCGAGTTGAGCTGGAGTCGATCCCGGCTGACGACGGGTGACTGCAGTTCGACCCTGCACTGGACAAACACACGGAGACCCACACTTACATTGAGCCCTGCAGGGAGATTAGAAGTCGCAAAATAACCTCAAACATAAGTTTTGGGATTGTGGGAGGAAAACCGTAGTCCTGAGAGAAAACCTACTCCTGCAGAAAAAGAGCAGTGATTTTCTCACTTCCCCGCCGCGCAGCCCTGCTCATCTCCTCGACGAGTTGTGCATGATGTATATGTGTGTGTATATCTGCAGCACACTGTGTGTGTGCTTCTGTTAATATTAGTTAATGTTATAGTAATTAGTTAAAAATAAGTTTTAGCATTAAAGTTTCAGTGAAGCTGAGGTTGAGTTCTAGTGGGGCAGTCAGTTGTGCGGAATACGACGAGGGTTTGGGATTCAGGCGGCCCTGTGCAGACCACACACTGATCTCTGGCTGTTCCCCAACCGGCCTCCAAAAGGTCAGTGAGCTTTCTAGAACCAACATATTATTGTTTTTGTTCTGGAGGTGGCAGCTGGATTTCTCACAGTGGACGTAGTTCATTGTCTTTACCAGACAAAACACACAAGAACTTCGTGGAGAACCATGGAGAACCATGGAGAACCATGGAGAACCATGGAGAACCATGGAGCATACCTCTTATTATCAAGAGATTAACTCATTTTTTAAGATATTTGAGCCTAATTTATATTTCAGCCTCCTGCAGCCGTTCTAGTTTATCATTTAGACCTTTAGGACAATTAATCACCCCACCCCTGGGCGAGAGAACGGATTTGGAAAGACCCCGGAGAGAAGGCGTGTGTGCGTGTTGGCATATATTTTCATAGAAGAAGCCTTCCTTCATGCTAGGTTAGCCACAACAATTAACAGTGCGTCTCATTACCCTCCATTAACATCATACAGGCCTTGATGATGCACACACACACACACACACACACACACACACACACACACACACACACACACACACACACACACACACACACACACACACACACACACACACACACACACACACACAGTGCTGCTCAGATCATTAATACCAACTTTGACGCCGAGCTGGTGGAGAAATCATCAAACAAGCTGGTTAGAAGCAACAGTAGAAATCTTACAAAAGAGCAGCAGAGCTGCTGAGATCTCAGCGGCTGTTCTGTTGCTCTGTCTGCCTGCACAGTACACGCTACCTACATGTGTGTGTGGGCGTTGCCCTGAGTGTTGGTGGATGTGTGTGTTCCTGTTGTCTTCACATGTATCGGGATGGTGTGCATGCAGCAGTTATTCTTCGCTCCTTTAAGCAGACCGGAGCCGTCTGGCTGGCCAAGTGTTTGTCTTCTGAAGTTGAAGAGCTAATTACTGTCTGCCTCCTGCAACATGAGATTTGAGCTGCCAAGAGCCGGAGGCAGGACCTGCTCCTCTTTAGCTGTGGCACGCCGCCTCTCTGTGATGTTACCTCAGCAAGGAGAAAGAGTTTCTCATGGGTGTTAAAATGCTTTAGAGAAATGTTGGCAGTGCATTTTGGGAGAGAGTCCAGTACTTCCTTTGTCTTGCCTTCCCTTTGGGTCTACGTTATTTGTGTGGAAACGTGGAACGAGCTGCTGTTCTTCCATCTTGTATCCCAGTTAATAATCTGACTTTCAGCATCCTCTTTGCAAGTTTTCACTTTAGATATTTCACGTTCATTTGAAATGTGAGTCGGAGAGTGTTACATTCCGTGCATCCATTAGCGCTTCGCTTTGCGAATAAACACAAGCTGTACGTTCCTGAGCCGTAGTTCACAGCTACACCTCCGGATGACACTGAGCCCTATCCAGCTGAGTTTGTCGTGATCCTCGGTGTAGTATTATACCCACACAAACAGCAGCAGTGATCCACTTGCACCCACTGTCATCATATGGTAATTCTTACTAACTTCAAGATTCACAAAGCGGCAATGTTTCAAACTGCATAGTTTACACTATACGGGGGAGGAGGGGGGAACTAGGAAGGAGGCAGCAGACTTCTAACATCTTTATTTCAAACATTGTACAAAAACAACGAGAGAAGCCAAAAAAAGAGGCAACAGCCTGCATTTAAAACCCAAAAAGAAACCCTCTCCCCCACAAACCGTGGAGTCTCAACAGGATTATTTAAAGACATATCCTGACCATCTGCTTCTCCCTGTAAAAAAAGGTGTTAATAAAACCTTAGCAAAGTAAAAAGAAATGTTTCACCGCTCACATTGAACACCTGGCTCTCAGTCTGGGGGATGGCTCACAATGACCCACACTCCAGTGCTTCAGCAGCTTTAGACTCACATTTCATCCACTTGTCTTGACAATTATCGTCCAATGAAACCATTGTTTTCATCTTTTATCGTTTACCGCAGCCTGGATTTTGTTACCTGCTGCAGTGACCACAGCACCTCATCCGATCTCATTATACTGTAACACCAACCAGCTCCTCGTCCTCCTTCACATCCATGAAGCTTCTCTGATGCAGCTCCGTCACCACCGTCCATTGTCCAAATCATCCAGTGTTGTCAACTGTTTTCTCGGTATATCTTCATCTCCACCTTTAAGTCTCCAAACCAAACCTCATAGCAGTGTCTGCTTCTGACCCATTATAAGATATTTCAACACATCAACTGTCATTCACGTTCACATTCACTCACACACACCAACAGTGACGGCTGGAGCGCGAGGTACTCGACCTCCACAGGGTTAAATCTACTGACCACATGGATAGAGTGGAAGACGACCCACTCGACCTTTAATAACAATACAGTGACAATACAGTGAGAAAATCCAGACCCAGACATCCCAGAGCACATGTAAACCACTGCACCACTGTTGTTAAAATGGTGATTTAGCTCTCCACAGATTTCCAAGCAAACATTTTACTTTAGGTCAATTAAATACATACTCACACATTCGCTGCATTGTTCTCAGTCTCTTCAGTAACAGGAAGTATATTGGGTCCGACAACATTCAGTATTTATGTCAATAGCATTGCTCTCTGTGCAGGTGACTCCCATGTGCATCTGTTTGCCGATGACACCATAATTTATACATCTAGTTGTTCCATGACTGTTTTTCATTACAGACCAGCGTCAGTAGCATTCAACTTGTTGTGTTTTTTCCAGTCTCAAGTTAGTTTTCAACACAAATAAAATGAAGTCATGAATGAATTAATGAACTTTTGGGAGAAACACAACATCAGCTTTTGCGCACATTTGGATTTGAATTGGTCATTTTTTGGGGTGAGCTGACCTGCAGGATTTAACCGTCCTCCAAAGACTCCTCATATTAAAGCAGGCGCTCGGTGCCTATATCATTTAAACTCTGGAGCAGGTGTTGTTTCCTCCAGTTACTCCTACAGCTGTATAAACTTCCTGCCATTGTACTCGTGGAGATGCTCCTCACTCTCAGTTAAATAGAAAAATACACTCCAAAGTTTATATGAGGATGATATGAGTCCCCTCTGTTTTAAGTTCTTTGTGTTTCACTGGACACTGAGCTGTGGCGTAAGAAAGAAGCAATGTGGTGTTAAAACACCCGGAGCAAAGGCTTCTCTCATCTCTTGCATCAGAAGTTCATTAAGGAGTTTAAACTGGCCAGCGTCCACATTGTCTTTTTTTTTTTTTTTTTTTTGAAAATCCTTTAATTTCTTTTTTTGTCCAACTTATTTCTTCACTCCTGTCTTCAATGCTTCAGCTCGAGGCCTGTGGTTCATCTCATTATCGCCTCAGCTCTTTTGTTATTCACACATTGTTTTCAACGTTAGTCCTCGTATTCTATTTCTGTGCCTTTGTGTTTTCTTTTCTCTTAGATTTAGCTACTGTAGTTATATTTTACACCTCTCCTCTCGTAGAGCTCAGTATGGATACCATAGTGGGATATTTTTACATATTCTTTGAGTTTTGTCACATTAGCAGCTTTAAACTGGTTCGGGTTTCTTTTTTGTTTTGTTTTTTGTTATTTGTTTTTTAACGCCACTAAAAGTGAGAATTTTGTTTGTATATGTTCCTTCCACCCAAGTGATTATAATGTTCTGTCTAATGTGCTCACAGCATGACTAATAGAGTGCCGTTGTTTCCCCTCAAACGTGTGTGTGTGTGTGTGTGTGTGTGTGTGTGTGTGTGTGTGTGTGTGTGTGTGTGTGTGTGTGTGTGTGTGTGTGTGTGTGTGTGTGTGTGTGTGTGTGTGTGTGTGTGTGTGTGTGTGTGTGTGTGTGAGGTAGGCATCTCACTCTGTGTGCACAAGGATGTGATCTGGTTGTGTGCGATGCGTTTGTGTGTTGTATTTCTTTTATTGTGCGCAGTGTGCTTGTGGAGTTTGGCCAACCTGATAGTACCCAGAATGCACTGCGAGAATAACACTGGAACTGTGCGTGTCTGAATTGGGTAATGCATGTGCTGTATGCACAACATTGTGTAGTCTGGTTACGTACATGCACAAGAGTGTGTTTGCTCGTGTGTATGTATGGTTGAAGTCTTTGAACTTCACAATGGATTGCATGTACACGGGTGTGTTCACGCGTTCATGTGTGTGTGTGGTCTTTGTTCTCTTTGTGTTGTACAAAATCGCAACACAACCGGAAATGCACCACAATAAGTGCCATCGTGATTGGCATGACTCTAACTTTTTGTTAATAGTAGTTCCCTGCAGGATAACAGAGGAGTGATCTGGTTATATATGTGTGTGCGTGCGTGCAGCTCGGCTCATGGTGGTGAAGCATGTGAAGTGTCACTATGCAGATTTTCCTTTAGATACGATGAAGCCTGTTGCTCTCTCTCATTTGCAGACATTAGTGTTTGTGCAGCACTCCTGGCATCTCGGTAGCAGAGGCCGTGATGCAGAGAGAGACGGGGAGTAATAGATAGGAAAAACAGAGGTTGGGGAATGCAGATATTACTGAGCGTCTCTGCTTTTGTTCCCTGCATGATAAAGAGTTAGTTATAGAGGAAGTCTGGGTAGGGAGGCTGAGAGCAGATAAACGGTAATGGCACTGAGATGCAGAGCTCTAAAATAAGAACTTACATGGAAATGCTCCGCTTGTATTACGTGAGATTATTGTGACTGCTTTGTTAGAACAGCCTCAAACAGGAAGTCTTGACATTAGCCTGGCTGCACTCTCTTAAGGTCTTTATGCAGATGTCCCTTCTTTTCCTGCTTTCCGCGGTGATGCCTGTTTACACTCGGAGGCAGAGCATGAATTGGCCCGACATTTTTATGGGACCATCTTACGAGGAGTGATGGATGAGTGTATAAAGCATGAGGGGTTCACATCCGGCCTCCTACACCAACACCAACTTCACTTTCCTTTAAAGGTCTCATCAAATTATACGACCACCTTGATGTGATCTATTTCCTCTTGAAATAAAGCAAAGGTTCAGAACAGTCAAACAGTGGAGATTTATGTTTGAATGCCAAACAACAGGCTGCACGTTATGGAGACCAAAGACATTTGGTCTGACAGACGAAGACGAACGGCTCCAAAATTAAATATTCTTTATTCATTTCATTTGTTTGAGGTTTTATATCATGCCAGGTCTGCAACCAATTATTCACACCAGCGTCTTTTCCTATACAGATGTGCGGTGAAGTGTTGGGTCTAACAGACAGACGGACAAATGTTGAGGTGTAATGACGTGGTCGTCCTTTAGGGGGCAGACAAGGACATAAAGCTCTACAACAGCAAGACAGAAAAAACGAGCAATGCAGGTTTTATAACTTAAATTATCTTTGGGAAAAATGTATATGGAGGGACGTTTATGTTTCGGTGGGAAAGAAAATGTATTTATTTATTGGAAAACTCCGTTGGGCGCCTTTAACTTGTAGTGTACTCACCAGGACTCAGTGAAGAAAATAGAAGTGAACCAAAGTAAAATACACAGATAGGGAGCTTATTTTGTCAATTGGCTGTGAGGGGACAATAAAAGATCCTTTTATTGTTTCTGTGGAAGTTGCGGTCGACTCTGTGAGCGGTCCACCATGTCGATTTAATGGCAGCAGTGATGACAATAGTATTTATTCATTTGTCTTATAGATTATTCAAGAGCAGCGGCACAGTTTATAACCCCAGAAATATTTCTTTTTATTAAAGTTACTAATACATTCATACTTTTTTCATTACTTCCACACTGAAAGCCAAGAACTGAAACCATTTCTTTCTTTTGTTTAGCTTTATTTATATCTTTGAGTCGTTCCACGATTTGAAGGCATTATAAATGATCTTGTCTCTTTGTTGACTCTGACACTAAAACAAAGTTCTAATTAGCCACAGAGGTAATTAAGTATTGGCGTACATTACAACTCCATTACAGAGCAAGAGTAAGTTTAACTGTGGAAGGTGCTTAAAGAGATTTTATCCCAAGAGATACGAGAGGCGGTATAGCAAACCCCTGGGACTCCATCCATCCTCTTCACCCTCTTCATTTGCATATTTTAGTAATTTCTTCATTCTATTCTTTTATTATATTAAGATTATTATATTCCTTGTGTTCTGGACTTCACAAACCAATCTCACAATAATTTCTCTTTTTTGTCTTTGTTTCTTCTGCGTGTCTCCTTCGAGAAGTGTTCTTCAGCTTGTGGTTTGGATGTTATCACCATGTTACTTACAATAGGTTGCTGTTAGAAAGAGCGAGAAATCCATGTTATCCCCCAGAGAAGTGATTAGTGAAACTGGCCTTTGTTGACTTTCTATTTTTGAGACAACTCTTGCGTGCATGCCTGCCTGTGTAGGTTTTGAGCCCTGAAAGGGGTTTTACATTTGTTTCTATTTATAGAGGCGATGCAAATAGACTTGAGATTAAAGTGATTCAGTGAAAATGATTTCAGTTTTTCGTTTTCCTAAATGAGATAAGCTGTGATGAGTTTGGAACGGGATCAGACGCAGTCGTCTTCAGGTCTTCGGGCTCTGATGGCAGCAGCAGACATGAACTTTCCAGTGTCGTACGGTCTTGTGTGCTGGGAGAGTCCGTGTGCAAAGATCTATTAGTTTGGACATGTGGAGCTCCAAGCAGGTATGAAGTCCCACAGCTTTCTGTAGAAACACCTGTGAAATGAGCTGAGGACGTTTCTGTAAAGCTCCACCCACTTCAGTTTCTTCAGGAAGTGAAGGACGTGTGGGTTTCCTCTCACAGTCCAGACATGCTTGTTTGTTCGGTCAGTTGGTGCCATTAAATTGGGTGAATGTGTGATTCGCAGGGTTCGCCTGTGATGATCTGGTTGGATGTTTGTGTCTGTATGCTGAGACTGATTCCGGGTCCCTGCAGCCCTAATTTAAAGAGTCAGGTGTTTCGCTATCACGCCTCGCAGCAAGAATATCCCCACTTTGATTATTCCTCTTCTCCCGGGTTTCTCCTGGTACTTGAGATTATTTTTGACTCTAAAATTGAATGTGTGTGTGTGGCTGTCTGTCTCTTTGTGTTCGCTTGATAAACCTTCGACCTGTCCAGTGTGTACACCGGGATCGGATTCAAATCCCTGCGAGCATAATTTGGATAGAGAGGGTACAGGAGACGTATGGATGGAGCGAGAAAAGCCTGTTTAGCTTGATCACAGTGTGGTGAGGCAGAGTCCCGAGCATCTGAGCTTGTTTATATCAACAACAACAACAACAACAACAACAACAACAAAAAACAATGGCAGCTGAAAATATATCATCAGGTATAAATAGAAATAAAAAACACCTTTTATGTTATAACACAAAGTACACAAACGTATAATTGTGTTGTATTTCAATTGACTGTCACCCAAGCCGTTTTGCCACTTATATTTAGCACAGCAGTGGAAGTAAAATGACTTTTATTTGCCTTCCTATTATTAATTTTCTCCACTCCTGCCTGTGACCGCTTACCGAAAGTGTATTTCTCCAGGTTCCAGCTGAGGGCTGTAATTTTCTATTGATTTCAGTACAGCGAGAACGTACAGGGGAGGAAACCGCCAAGTCAGATTCCTTCTTACGAGATAACTTTGTTTGCCAGCGTACCTGCAGTCGATCCTATTCTCCGCCGTCCTCGTCGCCGCTCTGTTTCTCTGTATTCTTTCACATATCCTCTGAAAATGCATGAGATTTGAGCTCTTAGACAGCCAGTGGATAAAATCTCAGCCAACACAATCCGGCTGTTAGTATTCCAGAGCCGTAACAAGTAAACAATTACAGCAACAACATTGTTCCATGCAGCCTGAGATGCTCGTACAATTTGCAAGATCTTGCAGCTCAAAGCGAGAAAGGCTTTTACAGACAAGTGTCAACACGCTGCACATTAAACATTTGATGCGACCATAAGTGTGGCTTCGGAGATGAAAGAGGAGAGAGAGAGAGCTATCTTATTTCTTTCTTCTGGTTTGTTTTTTTTCTCCCTTCGTTTCATTCTCTGACCATCGACATCACACACTGTTCCTAATAGATCTCTCTCGCCAGCTTTTTCAGCCTCGGGATTGATTTTGGATTTGCATCAGTGTCTTTTCCATTTCGGCCATAAATACACTCTCCAGGTGAGACGGCAGACTGAGGCTGTACGATTCCCTGAAATCAATTTCCTGCTCGGTTCTTTACGTTCAGCGAAATGTGGATTTAAACGTGTCACAATGGATGATGTTTTGCTGAAACTTCTAACGCAAACATTCGTTTGTCCTTTTGTTTGTTTGTTTGTTTTAATTCAATCATCAGGCACAAAGTACAACGTCTTAAATACTACATAGGACTCAAATCCTAAAGAAACACATTTCTACAGTGTGACTTTTTAACAGGCAGCAGAAACACTGAAATCAATATCACCTTTGAAGTTTCACAATTCTTCTAGTCATGCTTTCTGTACTTCTTGAAATGCATCGTACATCGTTATGAGGCGATATCCAACTGGCAACTCACATCTTCTGGCAGTAATGAGGAACTTTAATTGCTTTTGTTACCTTCGCCAACGAACCTTGAGGGGGAAGGTTATGTTTCTGTCTGCATGTTCTTATTCATTGGTTTATCTATTGGTATGTATGTATGTATGTATGCATGTATGTATTTGCAGCTGATCCCAGGTGACTGTCTGGCACCACAAACACATCTACAGCAGATTTTGGCACCATTTAAATATTTCAGGTGAAAACGCAACGTTTTTGCATTTATACACAAAAAACATTATTGATAACGAGTTGTGTTTCCCCCCGTTTTCCACAGAGATGAAATCTGAGCCTCGGGAGCTATTTACAAAAAGTTGCGTCTCCAGTGACTCCGAGCACTGTCATCGTGCAAGCGGACACCCAAAACGCAACGAACGTTTTCCATTTTCACTGGAAAACGTTATCGACCTTCGTGGCTGATGTACAATCTCCCGTCATGTTTCACTGGCTTCCTTTCCAGCTCCTATTTGTGGGTTGATAACAGTGAAATCAGGATTGTTCTGAACTCCAGAGCCGGACTTGTGGTTTAGTTATCCATTATTAATATTAGAATATTGACTGAAGACATGGTCTTGACCTCCATGCCAGAAATCTCCAAAATAGATTCATTTCTCTCTGAAAGTGTGTCGATTAACGCCGCTCGCTGAGTACCTTGCCTCCAAACCCCGAATTACATGGTCACCAGTTCCCTCCCGCTCCGCCTCCCTCAGGTCTCTCAACCTTCCCTCTCTTTTCTTTTATCCTTTTCTCTCTGTTTTCCCACCACACGCTCTCTCTCTCTCTCTCCTTATTAGATGGTCTTGACTTGTATCCCCGGGGGTCTCGAGCCTCCTGCTCTGCCCTCATCGCTCTCTGGGTGTGTGTACAATCGCTCTGCCCTCCTGCGTCGCCCTTTAGGTTTGTGTATATGTGTGTCAGGTGGTGTGTTTTCCCTCCGTCCCCGGGCTTTGGGCTGTTAACCCTGCAAACACTATCGCTCATCACGGTACACAACAAGAGCTTAAGAGTTCATCTCCCTTCGCTCCAATCTCCTCTTCCTCTCTTCCTGTCTTTTCTCCTCTCACATGCTCACTTTTTGTTTTTGTCTGGCTGTTTTCTATTCCCCCCTCTCTTCCCTCTCCAGCTCCGCTCACGCTTAATACTTTTCTTTCTTTCAAGTAGGGAGAAGTAAAGACTTTTCTCTCTTGATCTGCTTTTAGTAATCTCCGACTGAAGTTTCCCTTTTACTTCTCCATTTCTTCCGCGCTTCTTTCTCAGAGGAGTTAGTGTTTCTTTAAAAGGAAAGGAGACTGTGTCGATGTTTCCATCTGGATAACAAGCAGCGTTTCTGCAGTAAAATTTGAATTAACAACCACTGCCACCCGAAACTGAAGAACTCTCCAAAAGATTGTCAGTATTCATGTTGTTATTGTTCCTTAATGTCAGTTAATGTTGGACGTCTTTTCACACTTTTATCAAACAAAAAAACAAAAGAAAGAAAGAAAAAATAAAGGTTGCATTTGGCAATAACACTAGAAAGAGTCATGAAAGCGTATTAGATGCAAAAGAAATATGGCAGATAGAGACATTTCTGGGAGCCAGTGATGGACAGATATTATACTGATGACATTTTACAACACCCAAACCAATTTTCAACTGACACTGAGCCACTCAGTGGGGACAACAACGCCCAGCCTACATAATTATTTATCCCAGAAATGGCTTTTCATCTCTCTTTAACATTATTTTGGCTGTCGACAATGGAAATGTTCCTGCAACAGTTGCAAATAGGTGATCATTTAAATGGCACGTGTCGGACATCCAAAGGAATAGAGAGCAAAGAAGAGAGGGGATTGCAGAAGAAAGAACGGTTAAAGCGGAGGAAGAGGTGAAGGAGAGAGAGAGAGAGAGAGAGAGAGAGAGAGAGAGAGAGAGAGAGAGAGAGAGAGAGAGAGAGAGAGAGAGAGAGAGAGAGAGAGAGAGAGAGAGAGAGAGAGAGAGAGAGAGAGAGAGAGAGAGAGAGAGAGAGAGAGAGAGAGAGAGAGAGAGAGAGAGAGAGAGAGGAAGACTTAAGATGAGGAGTCTTTAACGGAGGTGCAAGGTGATGGATGAGTGTGTAGGAAGTGCACAGAATGAGGAAATGGTTGCGTTGGAGCCGAAAGCCGGTGAAGAGAAATCAGCTGTGTGTGTGTGTGTGTGTGTGTGTGTGTGTGTGTGTGTGTGTGTGTGTGTGTGTGTGTGTGTGTGTGTGTGTGTGTGTGTGTGTGTGTGTGTGTGTGTGTGTGTGTGTGTGTGTGTGTGTGTGTGTGTGTGTGTGTGTGTGTGTGTGTGTGTGTGTGTGTGTGTGTGTGTGTGTGTGTGAGGGTATTGTTTGAGGTCAAAAAGTCCATTTCAGGCGGTTGAGGCTGCAACAAATCACTTTCAAGACGACGCACACGAAGAGAAGAGAACAGACACATTTACTCACCTGCTTCTCCTCTGGTATTTCGGAAGAAGAGAAATATTTCCCCATGAAGCACATTTGCCTTTTAGTTTTCATTTTCCAGACAAACCTCGGGCACTTTCAATTTAAAGCTGTGTGATAACTCATCAATACAGCTTTCATTGTCTTTTTCCCCACAAAGCTGCTGCTGGTTACATAAACACCAGCGGCTAAAGGTAATTATCCACCCTCGTTCTTCCTGTCCCTGCTTACAGTTCATCACTGCTGCATTAATTAGTTGGCTACACCGTCTTGTTAGTTAAATTAATGCAAATCCATAAGCAAGAGACGCTGAACATCTCTCGTGAAGTCTGGTTTGCCATTTGACCAGAGATTCATTCCAAACCTTTTCAAGCTCAGTCGGCATATTGTCTTTTCAAAATGTGTGACCGGCAGCTGCTGAGGTGGCAAAAGTTCACTCATTCTTCCCCTGTGGAGAAAAAACAACAACCCACATGTTCATGTAAACAAAACAACAGCAAAGGTAAAAGTACAGATTCAAGTAAAACTATTTGGACCGAAAGTATAAAAGTGAAAAGCGAATGTGTTGCCGCTCCGTCGTCGGTGTTACCTGGACCAGATCTCCTGCTCGCAGTCAATAACAATCATCTGATGAATAAACAAAGATCATTTTTGTCCATTCAGATTGAAAATCCATCCAGATGTTGGGAAGGCACGCAGCTATAACAAGCTTATTGATATTTCCTCTCAAATGCAAATTACAACAGCAGTTCCAGGAAGGTTGAGACAGAGTCCGTCCATCTTCCACGCTGCTTCCTTATTGTCAGAAAATGAACGTTCCTCCAGTTGTGTTCTTTATAATTATCTTTTAGTCTTTGTTGCCCCTTCCTGAAAAATATTTTAAAAAGTCAAATTCCAATGGAGATGACACTTTTTTTTCTTTAACCATTTGAATTTACAAGGATAAACAAGTGAATAAGAGTCCAATATGAAATATTGTTAAAATGATGTGCTGATACCTGCAGAGTTCCATGAAGATCTTTAGCATGATATTTATACTCATTAGACTTCACCGAGGGCAGCAGCTACGACTTTGTCAACTCTTTACTGGGGTCAGCAGAAAAATCTGATAGTTGATCAGTGAGAGCTAAAGTTTGTTCACAGACTTGGTCCGAGCCTTTCACCCTGCGCACGGAAAAAAAAAACCCTCAAGTTCCTCGAACTGATGGAAAAGGGCAGAAGTTCTTATGTCGCGTAAACAATGAACATTAATCAGTCGACGACTAACTTTTCATTTCATTCTAACTCCGTTAACGGCCTGAGTTTGCGCCGGGTATTGATCTCTGGTTATTAATAGTCTCGCTCATTAGTCTTCAGCAACTCTCAGAAGGTCACTGTATTAAACCTTTTCCTGTGCAGCTCCAACACACAATGCAATAGGCAGCCGTGCGTGTGTGCGTGTGTGCGTGTGTGTGTGTGTGCGTGTGTGCGTGCAGAGGTCAGCACCGAGGGGACGGATGACCGATAGGGTACCAAGGACAGGGAGGCCACGGGAGCCTCGGGGTTTGTGTGTGTTATTGTGTGTGTCCGTGTGAGTGATTCGTTGTGGCAGAGGATGGCAGGAAGCATACGGTTCCCCGCCAGCACAGAGCAGTGTCACAGTGAGCGGCACCGACACACACACACACACACACACACACACACACACACACACACACACACACACACACACACTTCAGCCATTACTGTAATGCCTGGTCTCCAGACATCTTAAATGTGACAGACCATCTAAAAGGGTGATTAAATTAGTAACTGTGTGTGTGTGTGTGTGTGTGTGTGTGTGTGTGTGTGTGTGTGTGTGTGTGTGTGTGTGTGTGTGTGTGTGTGTGTGTGTGTGTGTGTGTGTGTGTGTGTGTGTGTGTGTGTGTGTGTGTGTGTGTGTGTGTGTGTGTGTGTGTGTGTGCATTTTAGGAAATAATGACTCATTTGGTTGATGATTTTTGGTGCGGCTGTATAATTGTCAGTATCAGTTACAATAAAGCTGCACAGAATAATAACTGTGAGATTTTCACTTCACTCTGTCGGCCTGTACATGTGGCACAGTTTAGGAGAGATGCATTTCTTAATTTGTTGATGTCATTTTGCGCGTGTGTGCATGCGTGTGCGTGTTACTCATTATCTTCCTCAAACACTTGCTGGATATTTCTGCATGTGGAGCTGTGTTGTCCGTCCGTTTCCCTCCTGTGTCTCTGCATACATGCGTGTGCTCTGTGGGCTTTCAGATCAGCGTCTGCATTCTAATGTGTGACTTTCTCTTTTGAGTGTGTGTCTATTGTGCGGATTTGAAACCTCAGACCTCCTCATGCCACCTGTCTGCATGTTTGACCTTCCACCCTCTCCTGTGTGGAGTGTGTTTGCACCCTCCACGACCTTTGACCCCCCCCCAGTCCAGCTTAAACCCTGAGCTCATTGCTCATGCCTGTTTTACCTGGAAACTGCCGGTTGTTGCTACGGTGTTGCAGGAGTACCCAGGGGTCCAAATAGCTGTCTGAATGACGGATGATCGGCTGTTGATGATTGGCTCGAGTATTTTCTCTCTCTCTCTCACACACACACACACACACACACACACACACACACACACACACACACACACACACACACACACACACACACACACACACACACACACACACACACACACACACACACACACACTCTCACACACATATGCAAATAAACATGATCTGAGTCCAAGTGATAAGGAGTCTCTCTCTGTCACACACACACACACACACACACACACACACACACACACACACACACACACACACACACACACACACACACACACACACACACACACACACACACACACACACAAACATGCCACTTCAAACACACTTCACACTACGACTTCAAGTCCCACAGGCCTGAATCGGGGTCATGTTCTCCTGACAGCCAATGATGGCGCCCCAGTGTGTGTGTGTGTGTGTGTGTGTGTGTGTGTGTGTGTGTGTGTGTGTGTGTGTGTGTGTGTGTGTGTGTGTGTGTGTGTGTAGGAGTGAGTGAAGTGAACGTTTAAAGTAGGCTGAATATTAAAAGTGCTCCCCCGGCTCCGGACCTGGGCGAAATAGCACTTGAATATATTCCGAACGCTTGAAATAACCCAGGGAGCGCTTGATATAACCGATCTCTCTTCCACACTCGGGGTCATTCCAAGTTTTTTCCGAAGGCTGAAATTGAGCGCACCCCAAGTCCTTCAAATATTACAACCCACTTTTGCATTCAGCCATTTTTGCTCAGGTATTACCCGGGTAGCTTAACCTCTAAACTGTGCCGCTCAGCCAGCTGCGGCTGAGAGCCAAATTGACTGCGGAGTCTTTCTCACTCCAGCCGGGGTGAAAAAGCTGAAAACGAGTGGATGAATGTGCAGCGGTAGATATAGTGTGACTGGGTCGACTCTGATCTCTTCATTATCTTCATGCAGAAGAAATGATTCAGTCTGAGAGTACAGGAGCTGGAGCTTCACTTCCAGGGAACCGTTGTAAGAATTTAAATGTCACCAAAGATTTTGTTTGGATCACTTAATTTGATCCAGACCAAAAAAAAGTAAAAATATATATTTATCAATCACTTAATATTTATCTTTTTTATTATATATTCATTAAAACTGGCTTCATTTTCTAGTTCATATGGCTTCTGAATTAAAATGTGTTTCACATCACTGGTATATAGAAGAAAAAAAAAAGTCAACCTTTCAAAACAAAACTCAAAATCTCTGATTTGCCAAAGCATTATAGTAAAGCCACTGTCACATAAGGAGGTCCTCCAAAAGCTCTGGGCATTTTCCCAAGTTTGTTCACAATGTTTGGAACGAACTTAATTTTCTTCAACGTCACAAAATCAGATTTAGATCCTTTCAGAGCTGCCAGATCTGTCAGCTGTCCTCCAGCGTTCAGTGTCTCACAGCTGCCAGGAGGACTGAATCAGTCCAGGATGAATGAGACGCTCCTCTTCCAGGAAACAGGAGTTTCTTAAAGCAGTAACATTTCAACTACAGACAACAGCTTTGATAACTCCAAGGCCCCGTTTACAATATTTCAAGTGAAAACGCATCGTTTCTGATTCAGATTCAGTTCTGCTTTCACACAGAACTGCCGAACATGTTGTAGTTTTCATGTAGTGCCACCAGTGGGTGCTGTTGTTTGCACTGTCTGTACGGAGACGACGGAGCCTGAGCATTTTCAAAAAGTTGCATTTACAGTGGCTTCGGGCATCGTTGTCATATATTCACACGTCTAAAACGTAACAGAAGTTTTGTGTTGTGAAAGAACTCAGAGTGTAAGTTATGTGGAGAGAGAGAGAGACAGAGAGAGAGAGAGAGAGAGAGAGAGAGAGACAGAGAGAGAGACAGAGAGAGAGAGAGAGAGAGAGAGAGAGAGAGAGAGACAGAGAGAGAGACAGAGAGAGAGAGAGAGACAGAGACAGAGAGGGACAGAGACAGAGAGAGACAGAGACAGACAGAGGCAGCAGTTCTGCGACTGTACAAGATCCAATAAAACGTCAACTACTTTTACTTTTATAGTTTCATAATACTACGTGTAAAAACTAACATCATTGCAGTGATATTTTACTCTAAAATATTTCATTTACTACACAGCCAACTGCAGTTTATGTTTTGTTGCTTTTACAAGAAAATAAGCACAATATTGAGTTTTACACCGGTTTGTTGTGTCGCTGCAGAACTGGAAGTTAATCACATCATATTCTAAGTTGAGCAGAGTTCAGCAGGTGAATCAGAGACAAACTCAGTTAATTAAACAAAAGAAGGTGAGACAAAGGTTAAGTGAGGCTTCGACCTCATTTCCAACTTGGTTTTCTTTAGGAGATCACTCAGCCTGACATTAGACACAATAGCTCCGTAAAATTGGTTTGTACAGCGTTGTAACAGCAATATTTTCTGACCCGACATTAGTTCTCTCAGAAAACCAAGAAAAATATCCCTGGGACAAAAGGGAAAGGAGAAAATAAAGGAGTGTCTCGTCCATCTCCCCCGAGCACGGCGGGCGCTGCAGGTGAGAGACCGCGCGTTAAAGTAAACCCAAAGTTTGCAGAAAAATGTATAAATAAATGTGAGAAATAGACCAGCTTTGCTCCAAAAGTGAAGATAAAAAGCCCTTAATGTGCTTAAACCCTGTGTAATAAATGAATCCTTCAATACCTGAGCCAGCCGTCTGATAATAATAGTAATGCATCTTTTCAACAGCTGAGATTGAAAATCAATAACTCTAATTCTCATTTCTTTAAACACACGCAGCTTCGTACGTCTCTGCATTCAGCCTCTCCTCTTTCTGTCGATACTCTCCAACACTGCCCTGAAATCTATTAACACTTAGTTGTACAATATTTGATATTATGGACTTCACCTACTGCTGCTTCTCAAACCGGCTCGAAACGCTGGAAACGATTGAACTCAATGTGAGAAAGTGTCTGGAACAGGATGTCTGATGTGTCGCGAACAAGTTGGACAAACTTCTGTTAGATGTCAGATCCACTTTGAGTCTGTGAATTTGTTTATTCTGAATCGGGACGGGCGTGTATTATTTCCATTTTAATGGAGTTTCTGGAGAATTCAGTTTAAATATATCAAAGTATAAAACAACGATTTAAAAAAACAAAACAAAATAAAACCAGAAAACTCACAAACATCATTTAGTACCTGGCACTCAGAGACTTCATATACAACGGTGCTTTTCAGGACAACTTTACAACGTTTTCAAGTGAAAACACAAAACGCAACATTTTTTAAAAACGGCTCCTAAAGTGGAACTTTTCGAAAATGCTCCAACTCCGTCGGCCAACATGAAAACCACAATGGTCTCAGTGTTTCTGCCGCTTCCATAAACGGACGTGAAACGAAGCATTTTCACTTGAAACGTTGTCGTGTGAACGGGACCGAACATCAGCTAACGCTAAAGCTAACGGCCGCCCCAGCTCAGTTTCCTCAGTACCTGACCTATTTCATCAGTAAGTATATGTTCCAGTAATGAGTTACTTCATGATGGATTACTGCCGTACCCATGAGCAAAAGCTCCGAGTTGTATCAGGTATAATCCTGTAAGAGCTGTGACTTTGTGATTCCCAGTATAAGTACATTGGAGTTGCGATACTGTAGTGTTTTCACACTGAAGCCTAATCCCATCACACCTATGAAGAGCCGGCACAAAAAGCCAATCCAGTGCGAAGTGGCTTTAAACGGCAGATTCCCCTCACAGACCCAACATGTCCTCAGTTGTTGGTCTCATTGAAACCCCCCCCCCCCCCCCCCAAGTGATTTCATGTAATTTGACGAGGTAGGAGACGGCTCTTTTAGGAGATGGGACGACTTGAGATGTCAGCTCCAGTGTGTTTACACAAAGAGAGGAGAGCCGGCGCCGGAGACGGAGCAAAGTGGGGGGGGGGGGGGGGGGGGGGGATCGGCTCATTTTCTCTCTTTATGCTGCTATTTTCTTCCAACTCATTTGTGGTTTTTCGCCCCTTTTCTCCTCCAGTCTGTTTCTCCGTCTCACTCCAAGTGTGACCTAGTTTGATCCTGAATGGTTAGGGGCTGTCTGTCTCTGAGATAAACTCATTTGCTCTGGATCATTTAGAGGGAGATGCCATTTCGCTCCCCCTCCCCTCCACTCTACTCCACTCTACTCCACTCTCCGTGTTATTTGGGGAAAGCAGGCAACAGAATTTGTGCATGAAAGTGTATGTGTGCATATGTGTGCTCTTTAATCTGTTAAGTGGGTAGAGACATATGGGGGAGAAAGGACGGAAGCGGCTCACACACACACACACACACACACAGAGCCGTCGGGAAATGAAAGGGGTGGGGGTGGGTGGGGTGGGTGGAAGGATCTCTGGCGTCAGATAAGGTTGTGAAGTGTTGCACATCCAAAGATATCTGTCACACAAACACTGAGCACTCATAGGCAGATTTATTCAAAAAGGTCACGCTGCGCTCGGGCTTGTGTGGCACAGTCTTGTGAGAGAGCAGCTGTGCAATGGGATTTTAAAGATCCCATCAGACTTGCTTCCTCTATTAGTGACACACGTAGGCGCGCTGGTGTGTGTTTGCGTGTGTGTTTTTGTGCCGCAGAGGTGCCGCGCATTTGTGGGAGAAAAGCCGTGGGTCGAATGCCTCGCGTCTCCGAGGGCTAATCACGCCGAGTGCACAGTGACGGAGCGGCCCTGAAATTATTTATGATTCTTCCACTGTCCCACTTGTTCCCATCAGCCAAGTCATCATCCCATGGGTCCTCCATTGGCAAATAATTTCTGATACTCATCTTTCCTTTGCCCTCATTTTTTCCTCTTTTGTTTTGAATCTAAACCCTCCGACAGTAACAGGAAGAAGAGAAAAAAAAGAATCAGCGTCACACACAGTTACAAAGGAAATCTTCAATCAGCCCTGAAGAGTTTGTCCGAGGGCGATCAATGGGAGCTTTGGGAGACCAAAGTACTGACAGTCAGCATTGATGTTTCAGATCATTAAAACCATTTCTGTTATAAAGCTTCTTTTGTAGGGCCGACCGGGGACACGTGTTACATTTTTCTTACATCTCTGTCAATATCTCCACGCTCTTTCAAGCTAATGCTGCGAAAAGTTGATGCAAACTAGGAACATTTGTCTTTTACAAAACGGGTAGAAGTCTTATATCTGCAATACAAACTGAAAATGTATAGTTTAGCTACAGGTGACCCAGTAGTGACCCGATCGACTGGGATAGTTCTCCACAGCACTGGGCTGAAATATAAAAGGTTGAAATGAGAATTGTAAACAAAACCTCTTTTGGATGTTGACATATTGACGGATTTCTGTTGAAGTTACTCAATTTTTTTTCACTTGAATCTTAATAAGAAAACGTTTTTTTCGGATACAAACATAAATACAAACCAGAGAACCAATGTCACTTTAGAATTTCATGATATAAGATGCGTGTTATGCACAGTGGTGCAAGAAGGTTGTGGGTTCAAATACAGCCCAGGGCCTTTCTGTGGTGAGTGTAGAGTTTGCACGTTCTCCCGTGTCCAGTCCAATAAAGAAACATGCTCCGGGGGTCCCTGAGCGGCCCACCAGCTCCCCCCCAAAGCACTGCGCGGTGTGGGCTGGGGTCACTTTGGTGAAGGAATTTTCCAAAGGGGGATTAATAAATTCTTCAATCTACGTCGTTCATAATCCAGTATTTCCCTTTTCAGTCCATTTCCTTCAAACAGAGCAGGTCCTCTTCCACAGGTCGCACACGGAATGAGGTGATCAGGAGTCATAAATCAACCTAACATGCTTTTATTTTGATTGTAGGAGGAAGCCTGAGAAAACCCACCCAGGAACCCAGACCTGCTTCTGACCTGGTCTCACTGTTAGATGATAAAACATTATCATCACTTCCTGTTTCCAGAGATGAACCAGTCCAACACAGTAGCGTCAGCTTGTTATAATCTAATCAAGCCTATGAAAGGTCAATTGAGAGCGATATAGAGGATTGAATCACTGCATTTCTGTAGGTTGACCTCATAACTAGAAAGGTAGCAGCTCCTCATATACACATCGCAGCATGCGCTTACAACAAATCAATTACTGTTTATTAGAGAGACTCTTTCTCAAGCTTCTGCAGCCACTGTGGATCCTTCAAAGTTTATAATCCCATTCAGTCCCTCTCATGACGTAAAGGTCAGGCCGAACGAGCACGGCGTCATCAAATGTTCTAAATGTTCTAATGTTCTAAATTGTAATTTCCTCTCTCGGTCCAAAAACATGTGCTTAAGGTGAACCGCTGGCTGTAATTGGCCTGTAGGTGTGAACGTGTGCATGATTGCCTGTCTCACTGCCGACCTGTCCAGAGAACTCTGCCTCCATCCATCGTCACCAGGGGATGGATGGATGGCAAATTTACCCATTTAATGAAGCGCTAATGTTCCACAACCCATTTGAGTCAATGATTTGCATGGTGGACGGTGTCTTCATTTATTATCGAGCCGTGCACTCACTTACAGTTCCAATGAAGCCATGCTATGCCCGTTTCTGGTCTCCACCTTCGTTTCATTATTCATGACAAAGGCTTTGGGTAAACGGCTGTAATCAATTTGTTCAGTTGCTTGACTTCCATTGTGGCAAAAATTGGTCGGTTTAATCTTTGTGAACTAAAATTTTCTCTGCAGGAGACCAGAGCAGTGGAGGACCTCTGCATTGTAAAACAGCTGCAGTCATACATATAATCAACGTTAATGTGCAACACACTATTCAATTATGCGGATCTTCATGGAGCGAGCTCTGTTTCTATTCCTCTCCCACTCACCTTCTTCTCTCTCTCTCTCTCTCTCTCTCTCTCTCTCTCTCTCTCTCTCTCTCTCTCTCTCTCTCTCTCTCTCTCTCTCTCTCTCTCGTACCTCTTTACTGAAGTGCCTTGCTGAAAGGAATAAGATGCTTTTAGCCTCATAGATTATAATCATTCCTTTTTTATTCATCGTAATCGGGCGCTGATTGCAGTAATTTCAATGCACTCACAAAATTCTAGCGTCCTTTCCTGAGCTCGGTGTCCATATACGGCACGCTGTATTTATGGATTTATGTTTTCTTTGTGTGTGTGTGTGTGTGTGTGTGTGTGTGTGTGTGTGTGTGTGTGTGTGTGTGTGTGTGTGTGTGTGTGTGTGTGTGTGTGTGTGTGTGTGTGTGTGTGTGTGTGTGTGTGTGTGTGTGTGTGTGAGAGTGAGTCAGGCTTTTCAGAGTCTATAACTGCGATCGGGCGCACTCAAGTCGCTGTTTGTGAGTCAGAGTTGGTGGCGGCAGTGGATGTGGATGAGGGGGGCCTTGGGGGGGGGAGTGCTTTTGTGAACAAAGGACAAAGCAACAGAAGCTTTATTTTTTCATGTTGGCAAACCATCAGACAGCAAGTGAGCAACAGACTGAGACGTAAGGTGACGCAAAGTGGCTGTAAAGTGGGAAAATACAGCTAAATGGCTGAGCGTGACTTAATTGGAGGTCTGCAGGAGGACAAAGGGCTGAAGTCTGCTCAAGGACTGCGGGACAACGTTAATACAATTAGTGTTTGGTTGTGGTCAAAGGGATTTCTTTTAAAAAAAAAAGAAAAAAATATATATATATATATGTTAGTTTATCGAAAACGAAAAATTAACCAGTTTTGTGCAAAAAACTAAATTAATCACGGTCTGATTTAATGCGGTTTGCAGGAAATCTAGTTAACTGCAGTTAATAGATTCTGTTTAAAAGTAGAAAAATGCGAGAAAAGTTACTATTTGCTTAATCTTGTGTTACTTCTGATCGTCTTCTTCATTAGTATAACATCAATTATTATAATGCTAATATTAATACAAATACTACTACTACTACTTCTACTACTACTACTACTACTACTACTACTACTACTAATAATAATAATAATAATAATAATAATAATAATAACTTTATAGATAGATTAATGGAATAAAAACAAGTAAAACAAAGGAGAAGCTTCAATTAAAATCAAGTCTATAGAAAAAGGGTTTTTAAGAAGCGATTTAAAAGAGGTCACTGATTCTGCAAACCTATTAAACTTGTCATGCGCACCACGGCAGTAGTAGTGTGTGAGGTGAAGGACCATGAGAACAATGTTTCCTCCAGAGAGTCATGAGTCCCAGTACATATACTTGGTAGTTTTATAGTTGACAGTTGCCATAATAACAATCCAACTTGGTCGTCTGTCCACTAGAATGCGAACAAAAGACGCAAAAACGAAGTGGTTTAACTTGAAACGTTGTGGTGTGAATGGGACCTTTGACAAAATTAACACTTGTCAAGCTTAAGAAAATAAAGAAAGTTTAATTTACCTGTTCTATAATAGTTTCCAACACTAAAATAACCGTCAGATGTTGTGATGCGACACTGACCTGTTACATTAAAATGTGTTATTTCCAACCGAGCTGGAGCTTGGTAACGAGCGCCTTGAGACGATGACTATGAAGATGAAGAATATATCAGGAGGATTAAGGATTAAATCGGGAGGAGAGGGCAGGGGAAGCGAGGAGGAGAGAGGGGGATTGTGGAAAACTGGCAGTTGTTGTTCCAGTGTCACTCAAGGCCTCCCTGGGGAGTGTTTAGACCTTTAAAATCTTTTCCGCAGGCCGCTAACACTCCTATCACACTCTCTCCGTCATCCCCCCCCCCTCTTCCACTGCTCAGCTTTCTCTCCTTCCCTTCTTCAGCTTTCCTTCCTTCCTCTGCCTCCTCCCTCCCTCCGTCCTCGTTTGTTTCCGTTCCCACCGATTCTCAGATCCTCGTGTTCTTTTCTTTTCTTCCCTCCAGCTTCCCACCTTCCCTCCGACGCGGCAGCTGCTATTTATAAATCCACTCACTGTACCTGAGCGTTGCGATCAGGGAGAGAAGGAGGCGAAATGAAAGGAAGCAGCTTGTTTTCTGTTTGCGCGCGAAAGCAACTCCAGGTGCGGAATCCGTTGGTGGCGCGTCCTGTCATTTTGCATCTCCTCCTGCGACATTTCAGGCACGTAAAGGCGAGACAGTTGGAAGGAAATCCTCTCTTGATTTCTTGGAGGTTGCGAGCAATGTTTGTTAAAACATTTGATTACCAAAGCCTTGAAAAGTCTGGGGCAGCCGTTCGATCAGCCGGGGGGGGGGTTTAAAGTGCTCTCCTCTCCAAATGGCATTTTATGGCTGGGTGAACAACGGCAGCAGTCATCAGCTCAGATTGAAACATCATTTTCTAGGTTGTTGTTGCTGTTGTTGTTGTTATGACGTACTTTTTTCCAGAGCAGTGGCTTCCCACCTCCTTTCCTTGGAGCCTCTTTCAGGTTGTGTTTAAGAACCGCTGCAGATCCTTCTCTGATCTCTCTGTGAGGCAGTTTCCAACCATTAAAGGTGCAACGGGTAATAACTTTGTTCAATGTAAATCCACGTATCTAAAAATAATCATCTAAATGAGACAAAACTGTTCTCATTTCAAAGAGAGTTTCATGATGAGCATCTGGGAACAAAACAAATCCCAGTTATTCAGCTTTTGTTTGCGCCACAGCATCATAGACTCGGCAGGTAATACAACAACAGCTGAAGCTCTCAGCTGCTGCAAAGGTTTTCCCACCAGATCCGATGTGGACAGATGCAACTAGAAAACAAAATGAAGCAAATAAAAACAAAGAGTCCAAACTCAGAAAGCCTGAGGAAGAACAGTGTGGTGCTAAAGTGACTCAATACAACCACAGACGGCGTAACTTAGAATATACATAGTAGAAGCACATGACTTTTATATATTGAGTTTAACATCGTCCCCCACATGCGAGGTTCAGACTTTGGCCTTGTCTCGACAACTTTTCAAATGAAAATGCATCATTTTCATGTATTCAGTAAAGTTTTGTGTTTACACTGCAACGTTTTGAAAATGATGTCCGTTCACACTGCAACGGCAGAAACTCTGAAAAGTTCTTTGAAAACAAACTTTCTTTGTTTACATTATCAAATCTTCCACCTTTCATCAAAAGTTGTATTTTCAGTGGCTCTGGTAAACGGACTCCCAAAACGCCCCAATGACCCAACTCCAACAACATTCATCTTCATCTCTGTGGCTCACGGATGCATTTAATCAAATTAATGTGTAAACAAAAACCAAAAAAACAAGCAAAGATGTTAATGGGTCATAACCACAGGCTGAAATGTTAACAAACCTTAGACCCAACAAAGAACCTGTTCTGGTGTGCATGCGTCTGTTTGTGAGGATGAGCTGTTTATTTCTCAAATTGTTAATGAAATGTGTATTTTGTTTATCGGCGTTGCGCGCCAGGGAGAGACGGTTAAGTGCAGGCCTTGGGCACAATGTGTTTCTGTGATGGTTAACACAGCCCACACACAGGACTGTTTCATATGCGAGAGCAACGGAGCACTTTAGACAGGGATTGCTGTTTCAATTTCATTTAAATTACATGTGTTACAGTACCAATTTTTCCCCGCTTGAGTGTCACTTAGATAATAGCATTATATCTGCAGATTTGGGGTGTTTTGCTTCCAGGCAATGGAGCGAGAAACAGGCAGGAATAGACGGCGCTAAAAAGGAGCAAATGCTTGTTGTGCTGCGTTTTGTGAACACCAGGCAACTTCCCACCCACTCATTTTCACATCTGACAACTATTGCTGCAGCATGAAGCGTAAGTTATTGATTTAACACGGGGAATGTTTGATAATTCAGATAAAATATCTACAACTGCAACCGGCGCTGACGCTGATCTGAGCTGCTTGGTGGGTCAACGGTCAGATGACTGGAGGTGACGGAGGGTAAAAAAAGACGGTCCTAAAGGTTTGTGCGATGCATGGGGCAGATTTATGAAGCGGCTGAAAATCATATGAGTATAATAGTTTGCATTTGAGGTGACGTTTGAAGCTTCTTTTTTTATTTAATGAATGGTGTATTTCAGTTACAGTTTCGGTGCAAAAGTTGAATTTTGTGCATTCCGTTTATAATGTTTTGAAGTTCACGCACACATTTGTTTATTTTTTTCCTTTTTTACAATATCTGTAGCCGAAATGGGTCGAGGCAGAAGCCAAGGCTTATTTTTGCTTAAAAACCCATAAAATTACAGAGGGTCGGTTATACAAACAAAAAGAGCAGAAGAACCTAAACATAACGGAAGTAATACGAAAGAGAAAAAAATACAAATAGAACACAGCAAAAGTAATACAAGAGAAAAACAAAAGAAAAGTAACAGAAATAATTTTTTATTTTAACCATTAATTTTTTAAATGTTCTTTTTGAAGCACAACAGAGATTTACACAGTTTTAAGTCGTCACTCAGTCAATTCCATAAAATGATTCCCAGAAAGGAAACACACCTATATTTAATATTGGTTCTCACACGACCTCTTTCAAATACACACAATCCTCTGAAATTATAATTATTTCCCCTTAATTTAAAGAAAAATTGAATACCTGTTGGGAATTTCACTCTAATTGTTTTTAAGTGTACGATATCGTAGAGATTTAAGGTGCAAGAATCTATGAATAGTTTTCTCGATAGGAAGCTTTGGGGGTCGAGGGTCTATATGTGTTCTACATGGTGAAGGTTTACTGCAAAATATGAAGAAAAACAAAATACACAAAAAAATCCAAAGTAATGCAAACTTGTGGATTAGCATCTTCCGAGGCGTCGGCCCTCGTCACAGCGCTCCGTCAGGAGATCAGCACATGGCAGCGCCGGTACGATGGAGGATAAACCCCAGTTGGGCCAAATAAACTGTGAAGTGAACAGAGAAGGTTAATCAACTATAACACTTGGTTTGGGGCAGGACCCCCCCACCCCCCCACCCCCCCTTTTCAAAGCTTTCAAACTCACCAAACAGACCAAATCCCCAAAGCGGACTCCAAATTCAAACGCTCCCAGAGATCAGGCCTCAGTTTGCTCTGCTGAAATGTTCTGACCTGCTCCACCGATAATCTTGGCTTGCAGACTAAAACCAGCTTGACCTTTGTTTTGCTCCATGTTCACTTCCTCTTCTTTCCTTATATTTCCATACTCATGTAAATGAATCCCGGCTGGTATTTCCCGCCTTTGCTATTCTATGTTTTTGGGCTCTATGGTGGAGCGGAGCAAGTAAGAGTAGGTGGCTGAATAAAAATGCCTCAACCTGGTCCAGTAGTTACCTCATCGAGTCTCCTCCCTCTCAAAGCAAATACTGCCTCCCCATCACCACCTACCGCTCCTCCATGTCGCCCGGGTGGCGTTACTCATGCAGCAGCACCGCGCATTGTTGATTGAAAAAAGGCAGTTTGTTATTGACCACCTGAAAAAAGAATAAAAAAATCTACGGTAAACACGGCGAGCACAAACTTTGATAACACCACCGCACACGGCGAATTAGCTTTCAGCACGCACTTGTTCACACACTTGCAGAGAGGAGGAGATTACATCTACCCACACACTTTGTGAGAGAAGGCCTGTTTCTGCCTTTTTGCATTTCCAGCTGTGAAACACACACACACACACACACACACACACACACACACACACACACACACACACACACACACACACACACACACACACACACACACACACACACACACACACACACACACACACACACTCACCATTTCTCTCCCTCCTCCTCTCCATCTGTTCTTCCACGATTGTGCATTCCTCCAGTTTTCTCTTCACACTCACTCATCCACAGCCTCATGACTGCCTTTACCCTTTTTCCATTCTCTTCATTTCCCACCATTTCTCTTCTTCTCTCCTCTTTGCCCTTTCACCTTTCTCTCACCTTTCTTTCTCTCTCCCCCTCTCTCTCTCTCTCTATCTCTCTCTCTCTCTTTCTCTTTTCTTCTCACTCTCACTTTGCGATCATGCATAATTGACCTGCTCCCTCTTCTGTCTGCAACCTTTGTCTCTCACACACACACACACACACACACAGACACACACACACCCCCACACACACACACACACACACACACACACACACACACACACACACACACACACACACACACACACACACACACACACACACACACACACACACACACACACACACACACACACACACACAGTCATATCGCAGTAGATTGATGTTGATTTAATGTTGGTATGAATATCTATCTATCTATCTATCTATCTATCTATCTATCTATCTATCTATCTATCTATCTATCTATCTATCTATCTATCTATCTTTAAACAGATTGCCACCTTCTGGCCAGGATGTGTAATTGCAGACTCACTTTTTTGAACCAGTCTCTCTCGTGCTGATTTGTCTTTATTAAATAGTTCCTTCCTACAGGAGAATCTCTGATGAGATTTAAACTATAGATTTGAATAATTATCTCAGAAGATAGTTAGTTAGTTAGTTAGTTAGTTAGTTAGTTAGTTAGTTAGTTAGTTAGTTAGTTAGTTAGTTAGTTTGTTTGTTTGTTTGTTTGTTTGTTTGTTTGTTTGTTTGTAAAACATAAGTCTGGCTCTTATGTCGACATGCTTGAGGCTCGTACTTCTTAAAAGTGGAGAATAGATGTAAGCGAGAGACACTGAGAGCCGCTTGGTGGTTAAAAGTAGATTCTTGAGAAGGTAAGTTGATAAATGATAAAGGTTTACAATTATAGAAGGAAAACATGTTTCAGGAGCTGCAATTCAAGGGGAGATTCATATAAGTGTATCTGAAGCAATTACACTGTTTTTCATGCAGCGGGAGCAAAAGTTGTTTTCACTTTTTAGATGAATGGCCAAACATCAGCTAAATGAGTTGAAATCAACAGCCAAATCAAAGGGGTAATTATCCTTTTATCATCTGTGTATCAAACGCTGTTGAGTGTGTTTGCTTCAATGGAGATGATGAAGTATGACTCCTTTTTTTTTTCCCTGAAAAGTACCAAACAACCTGTTAAAACCATTCAACCCTGTCTTTGTTGTATCTGCCAGACTCCCTGTGATCATGCGGAGTGACGCTCGCAGGTTGTTGTGTTGTGCTCAGCTGCTGTCAGCCTATTTTTTTTCCTTTTCTAAATAGGAGCTCACTGTAATGAGAGGCTTTTACAGTTAATTCAGATGCCTCGCCGCCCTCTGGAAATCATAAACAGGCTCTTAATTGAAGGGAAATGTCGAGGTCAGTGTGAGATTCAGTTGAAGATTTTTGACATTTGCAAGCGTTGTCGTGCGGCTGAGCGCTCTGAGCTGCTTTCATGTGCGCAGCATGCGGCAGTAACACTGAATAAAAACTTGACTTTTGATTACCTGACTCCACGCTAAATTTCCTCTCCGCCATTAAACTGTTATTTTGCACAGGAGTGTGTTTGCGTTACACGTTTTGCTCAGCTACAGTTTCACGAAACCTTCATGACTCACAGTGGTTTATTCTCTCTCACACAAACTCCAGCAGTGACACATAAAAACACAAATACTGCAAGTGAGCAGAATTACATTCCAGCTATTTTTTCTGGGCAATGGTCACATCTGCTTGATGGATCATCACAACACTATGGCATGTTTTCAGAAGGTAGTTATAACCTAATCCATGCTTCAAACCCGGTCTTTTGTGTCAGTCAATTGGCCAATGCCACCAGAATAAAAAGCGGTTTAGTCACCGTTTGAGCTGCGCTGATGCCTAAATGTTCAGCTGCCGCGTTTTCTTTCTTTTTTTTGACAGTTAACCCTGAAAATGTTTGATCCAACCATCTTTTATATTTATTCTTCCAACTCAGAGGTGGACTGGAAGCAATCCTAACTCAATATGGGAGAAGAAGACAGGTAGAGAGAGAGAGAGAGAGAGAGAGAGAGAGAGAGAGAGAGAGAGAGAGAGAGAGAGAGAGACAGACAGACAGACAGACAGACAGACAGACAGACAGACAGACAGACAGACAGACAGACAGACAGACAGACTGACAGACTGACTGACTGACTGACTGACTGACTGACTGACTGACTGACTGACTGACTGACTGACTGACTGACTGACTGACTGACTGACTGACTGACTGACTGACTGACTGACTGACTGACTGACTGACTGACTGACTGAGAGAGAGAGACGGAGACAGAGACATAGTGAGAGCGAGAGCGAGACAGACTGACAGAGAGACGGAGAGACGGACGGAGAGACGGACAGAGAGACGGAGAGAGAGACGGAGAGAGAGACCGAGAGAGACCGAGAGAGCAAGAGATGATCACACTCACATTCATATCTATAATCATAAACATGTTTCTTTTCTGCAAATCTAATATTGTTTCATGTTGACTGAATAATCATGACATTTAGAAGCAGCTCAGCTGTTTTATAACCGTCGTCCACCATTGTCATGAATAATACATAACTGTTGGGCCACAACGTTTGGCAGTAATGGCTCTGGTGTTTTTGATGGTCTATTCAGCTCTTCTGTTGCTATTAGTTTTTACAGCAGATGTCTTTTCCTGCCGCAAACCGCGACTCGAACCTGCTCAAATCTGATGTGAGGGTTTGTTCAAATCGATTGTGTAAAGTGAGCAGTAGTGGATATTATGACGAGGTCAAGAGCGGCAGGATGAGCTCGACCACATCGACCACCACAACAGACCGCCGGTGTTGGGGATGATGTATTACTGTAATGCCACCACAGTGGTCACCACAGGAAGTCATCACAGCCGACATTATGGACTTGGCTGGTTTTCACACCAGATGTCCTTCCAGCTGAAGCTGGGATTTGAGTCCAGGTGCCCCGTCCTCAAGGTCAAGACCTTTACCTGATGTGCCGTCAGAGGGCTGTCAACTTGTCAAGCTTTGTGTTTTATAAAATCTACGATTTTCTGCATTGCCGCTTCTGATATTCTTTCTATTCTACGAGCTCAGACTTGGACCAGAGTCTCTTGACCTATGAGGCAGGAGCAGGAACCGCCACGTCGCCCTGCAGCTTATGTAAATGAATCAGAAGTCAACAGTAGTTAAAAGTTAATTAGCCAAAGTCAACAATGTCACACAGCTCAAAAGGCCACGGTTCTATTATGTGTGGAAGTTATTTCAGAGTCAACGTGTTACATTTAGTGCAAAGACAAGAAAGGATTTGATGTTTGGTGTAAATTCATCAGAGCTTCTTTCACACTGAGATTCACCAACAAGGCCGAGAGGATCTAAACTCAGACTCTGAGCCGAGCTGAGGCCGCCCGGTGTGGGATTTTATTCTGCACGCTGACGTGACTGAGGTGTGACGACTCATTAGTGTGTGTGTGTGTGTGTGTGTGTGTGTGTGTGTGTGTGTGTGTGTGTGTGTGTGTGTGTGTGTGTGTGTGTGTGTGTGTGTGTGTGTGTGTGTGTGTGTGTGTGTGTGTGTGTGTGTGTGTGTGTGTGTGTGTGTGTGTGTGTGTGGTCACGCCGCGCCGCCTCATTTATTTACACCAACACCGTCTCACCTCTGCTTCTCCTCTGCTGCTACCTCGGGGGCCTGATTCACAAAGCAGGATTAACCAACTCTGAGTGTGACCCTGAACTCCGAGCTGACAAACCCACTGATGGGACGCTTCACATCAGACCTGCTTCAGTCAACTCTGAGTTAATCACCTGGATGTGACGCTGCCAGCAGAGTGGAGGTGAAGATAGAATATACCCCCACACCCCCCCCATTGGGACTAATACTACTGTGCTAGTAGACCTGACGAAACACATGAACTGAATGTATTTTAAAATCTTAGTGAAGCAAAGCTGCCGACTCAAACACATTCAGAGTTCAAATAATGAAATTAACTTTAACCTCCTATAACAAGGTCGGATGTATTTAATGAGATTTTAAAGCTGCAAAATTGTGAAGAAAAACAGACGTGTAAAACAGCGTAATGCGGAGCAGGAGGGGGGGCAATGTGACGAGGAGGTCTCACACACACACACACACACACACACACACACACGCACACACACACACACACACACTCAGGTGTGTGATGGTGGAACAGACCATATGTTTACTGAATAGAGGTTCTCCCTCACTATTTATTGAATTACAACTAAACAGGAATACGTATAAAGTGGTTTGATGGTTTAATATGTTTTTTTCATTTATAACTATTTCATTTTGTGTGTTTGGGGGTTGATGGTACGGTCCAGAGGGGAGGGGCTGATCTTCGGGTGACTTGGACTGACTTTGGCAAACCAGAGACGCACAGCCTGAGAAGGACTGAAGCCGTTCATTTGTTGTTATTTATCCCTTTTGGCTTGATACTCTGGACATCCATAAGCTTTGAGTTTTTCACAGTTTTTATCATTTAAAAGCACATTTTGTGGACAAATGTGAGAATCTCATCTGCGACGTCCTCGTCATCCCGTAGAAGCTGCTGGAATGAATATGGACACGTGACTTTCTGATTGTTTTTGAATCTTTTACATATGAAAAAGCAGATCCTGTCAGCAGTGAAGGGGTTCAACTCACTCTCTTCATGTCACATATGTTTTCCCGTTTCATGCCGAGTGGTTTAATTCCAAACTTCCATATGTTTAATATAAAAACAGATTATTGATAGCAGCTGTTTGATTATTCTGTATAGACAAACAGTTATTGATGTGTGCTTGTAAGAGAATTTTGCTTGTAGCCTACAACAGTTAAATACTTCTCATTTGGCGCTGAGGCTTTTTTTTTTTTTTATCATTTTGAATATATCTCATACATTTAACACTACATGTTGGTGTAGTGGTTAATGCTCTCACCTCACATCAAGACGACCCCTAGTTTTAAGGCTTTGCATGTAGATTGTATGTAGATCATTTTTTTTCATTAACTCCAGTTTACTCCCACAATCCAAAAGCATGTGAGTGAGTTCATCTAAGTTATCATTGAAATCACTACAGACTGAGAGACCTTCTCCATGTGCTCGTACTTTGGTTTTGCTGCAGAATGTGATGATGAAAACACACTTTACATTCCATGTGACTGGTGTCAAAACACAAGTGAACAGTCACTGTGTTCATCATGTCCACTGCCGGGGCGGCGAGGGAGAGAAATTACCTTTGTTGGTGTTGTATTTGGTGCAACATTGATCCTTTCCTTTCCCCCATTTCTTCTGGTTGGTTCAGTCGGTGTCGGTATCGACTGCAGTCAGTCACACAGTGAGGGAACAGTAACAAGACTGCAACGTAAAAACCACCGGTCAGTGTTCAGCCAGGAGAAAGGTACCATCATCTAGAGCAGGGCTGTCAAACATAAGGCCCGGGGGCTGAAACAAGACCACAAGTTTGATTAAATCTCTCAAGTTCTTGTGTATCTTCTATGTCTTTCTATCATTCTGTCTGGTAGTGGTAGTTCATGTTGTATTAATGAAACATGGTCAAGACGGTTTAAAAGCAGTTGAGCAGAAGTGCTCATTGACTCAGATGAGCTCAGGGCTGCGATGGAGGAAGTATGTCTTCATGGTTGTTGAAAACCAAGCTCAGTGTTTTGCTTGATGTTCGATTATTAAACCTGAACCAGTCAGAGATCTGTCCTCTGCAGCTTTTCTCCATCACAGTCCCTCCTGCGAGTGTCCTTCACTCTGCGCCAGACTGCCAACGTCTCCCTATAAATCATGTATAGCACTTCTTTTAACTTTTGTTCTTTATGATTTCACACTGAACTCTATGCTTCTTACAATTCCATTGTAAAGCACGTTGAAATGCCTCGGGTCTGAACCGAGCTTTGCGTTGCTCGACAACACCCTGCAACATAACATCTGACAGTCTTACTGATCAGCGAGCGGAAAGACCGAAGATGTAAAACAAGGGGTAGTTAACACCAATATCAGAGAAAAATGTTGATAACTTCCTTCCTCTATCTTGTCTTTCAGAAGAGGAACGGCAGTTCATTGCCGGCCCGTCGACAGGTGCTGTATTAGGAGGCATCCTGGGCGCCCTGGCCTTCATCTGCATCATCGCCGGCATCATCATCTTCATCCGAAAGCGCCAGGAGGACGGAGAGTAAGTCCTCATTAACAATCTCATCTCTGCTCCGCCGTTTTTTTCAGCCTCCCGAGCAAAATTAATCTCCCCCGCGGGGACGGAGGCTCATTAAAACTTTGTTCGTGTCGTGAGGGAGAGGGGTAACTCAGTGACAAATCCTGACCTGAAGTTTACAGCACGAGGCCGCTGGGAGAATTTACTTCTAAAACGCCCGCCTCTAAACTCCCCATTCAGCCTCTGCAATACATCCCCGGGGCCGCTGCTGTAAATGAGGATTTATTAAACCTGTTCAGTTTTAAGAGCTGTTTTTCCACAGCGATGCTTCTTGTACAACATCAGGATGTTTTTAGTAAATTGACAAATACGCCGTCCTGCTTATTTGCTGAGTCAGAGTTTAATTAGATTTACTTGCAGACGTGTTGCTGATGATACACAGCTGCTTATAGGGAAGCAACCATTAAAAAAAAAGATGATGATGATCACCGAGAATGGATTATTATCTATAAATAAAGAGCAGGGTCACACAAACATACATATATGCTCTGCGCAAACGGCCAATCAGTGAGTGGGATTCATGAAAAGCGCTCCGCCTTTGACCACACAGCAAAAGCATCATATTTCGGGGGGTTTTGTGAAGAAGTCAATATTGTGAAGGACCCTCCCACTCAACTGCAGGGCTCGGCTTATTTTGAGCATTCAATCCATCCCTGAGCGAAGCTGGAGTTTATTCCTGTTTTTCTCGCCATCGCCTCACCTGCTCTGATTGTTCAGATGTCGCCTGTCAATCACCCATCCTGTTTCACCTCGCTGATTCCTGTGTGTGTGTTTCACAAGCAGCCGTGTGGCTCTGTCGCTCTGTAGCGCTGCATAATTGCTCAGCGTGCGTTGATAAAACGAGGCCCCCGGCAGGTCGTGACGCCTCACGCGCAGCACCTTGTTTAGCCGACGGAGACGGGTGGTCCTGCTCAATACAATACAAGACAATTTCTAACAATCATCCTGGCCTGAAGAAAGAACTGTGGAACTTTTTAGAGAAATTCATTGAGAGTTTTATTTTTTTTTTCCATTTCAACACGTTTCTAATCCACACATG
This sequence comes from Lipophrys pholis, assembly GCF_963383615.2. NCBI lineage: Eukaryota > Metazoa > Chordata > Actinopteri > Blenniiformes > Blenniidae > Lipophrys > Lipophrys pholis. The sequence goes on along the minus strand of NC_137643.1, from coordinate 4,214,567 downwards.
AAGTAATATGTGGAGTTTTGGTCATGTTTACTCTTTCTTACAGCTTTTATCTATTTAGATATATGATATATATATTATATCTCAACGGTAACTTGTCGTATTATTTACTTTTTCTACATGATGCCCCATGGGATGGCTATGTTGCAACTTCGACTTCAATTAAATCAAACTTGCTGACTTTAGAAAGTACCAAAAGTAAAATGATTTTTCTTTTTCTGAGGATTTCACTGAAATTTAGAATCGTTAATTAAAACCTTACTATGAAAAAGTTAAATGTTGACGTATGCCGGCAAATCTTCAATACAATCAATGTCCCATGAGTCACACATCATGTCTTCTTTTCTCTGTCATTGTTACGTTTGGTGTGAGTCTGATGGAATTACAACTCTGTGGGACATCGTTATAGTTTGATGCTCGGAAAGTTTTCCTATTGTCATTCTGTAAGTTCTCGCGGTCGTTTCTCTGCTAAATACACAGAAAGACATCTTAGGAAAGAAGGAGATCGATGCTACATCTTGTCTGTCTTTTGTCCAATCAGGGGTCCACCCAAGCACAAGCCCCCTCCTCCTGTGAAGGCTGGCAGCTCCACCGAGATGGTGAGTGGTCGACGCGGCTTCCAGTCGATCCTTATTGTCACTGCATTTCTGTTCTGCTCAGACACACACACACACACACACACACACACAAACACACACACACACACACACACACGGTCCATTTGGGCAGGCATAATGGGGCTAATGGCTATTGATTGGAGATCTGACTTGGCTTATGTGTGCCCAATAATTAGCTTGGTTTGTAAAGAGCTCCATTAGAGCACTCCTCTCCTCTCTGTGTTCGTTATTTTAGTCCATCATTCTATCACATTTTTGCCTCGCTTGAACCACATTATGTAATGTGGCTAAAACCCGGCAATTTTATGTTGATTAGATGTATAAAAGATGTCTAAATGGCCACAAATGCCTGGGCTGAAAGGAGAGTTCACAGGGTTCAATGGTGAAAGTTTGTTTGACATTTACAAGGTTTCCCACAAAGCGCTGTCTGGAGAACATGACCAGGAGAGACGATGATCGCTGGAGCTCTATTTTTATGTAAAATTCAGTCTTGTGTCTTTGAGTGCACGTCCAGGTCAGGTCCAAAGTCGGCTGGAAAATGTGGACATTTTGCTTTCAAAGTTGTTATCTGCATCATCTTACATGTCGGAGATTTTGCTGCCAAGGCCAAGTAATTGAATATTCAAGCTGTATGATAATGAAAAAGCACATTTACATCAGTGTTACTTTATCTCAGCTGAGGAAAATAACAGCTTATTACAATTATTTAAAACATTTTGCTGGTTGGTGCCAGCTTCTCTGTCAATTAAGATAACACCAAAGTACTGTAATTGAAAGCTAAAAGTTCCACCAGGAGGAAAGAAAGAAAAGTAGTTGCATGTTTGAAGAGACAGAAAAAAGGTTTCACACGATTCGGAACACAAAGTCTCTCAATACAAAGTGTGTGACACAGGAAGTCAAAGTTGAGCTCAGAACTGTCGCAGCAAACTCACATGAATGTTCACAAGTAACTTTCATTTTCTTTTACAAAAAAGTTCCGACACTTGATCGGCTTTTTTTTTTTTTTTTTTTGCAGTTCCAGCTCACAGCAATAAGTTTTTCGAGTTCAATGTCATTGGAATAAACACTCCCCTTCTTCTTTAAATAGCCTCGGCAGTACACCGCCTTCAAAGAGACGCTGTGCAGGATTTACTGAGCAGATCCCCAACCCGCTCTCAAACCGGGGATATCCTTGCTGTGAGGCGAAAAACCATGTGTTTTTATTTGAACATATATTAAAGAATTATTTTCTCACACGTTCCACCCGCTTGGCGGTGAGGCTGCAAAAACGATTCTGATCTTTCCACCTGATGAAAGCGTTGTTGACTCATGAAGGAGCTCTTAGCATCCACGCACCATCAAGACTTAATTTGAAAAAAAAGGAACAATAAAAAAAGAACTTGCATGATGATCTTTGTGACACGAGAAGCCAAAGTTTATCCCTCACTTCCTGCACATGCACTGGTCACACCAGTATGAACACGTCTGCACTTCACAGTGAACTCGCACAGCTTCGCTTTTCAATACCAAATAGAGTAAATTTTCTTTATACAAAAAAAAAAAAAAAAAACTAAAAAAATGACCTTGCCTGGGGTGAAAATAAATGAGCTTTTGTCTTCAATCAGTATCAGAGGGTTTAAAATCAGTCGTTCAGCCGATTAAAGTGGAAAAAAATGAGTCATTGTGCCGTGGTGTCATTCCGTACCACACACTCACAAGATTCTGAAAAGAGGAGAGCTGTCAGAGGAGATTAAAAAGAAAAGAGAAATAGCAAAGAAGACAATAACGCCATGGACAGGCAGTCTTCTGCTGCAGTGGCCGCGGCCGTCGCGGAGGTTAAGTTCTACGGGCCGGCAGCCAAACTCTCTGAATGAGGAGAAAAACCTACATCAGACTGAAGTTAAGCAAAGTTCAAGAGACGGTGAAAGGGCCAAAGAAAAATTCATCGCAAATAAAAACTCGACTCCAAGGTCGAGGTCTAACAGACGACGATCGCACAGGAGATCAACCTCTGAAAGAAAATGAGCTGCATCAAAGAAGAGCCCACTTTTTCAAAACAAATGCTGAAAAGCCCAGCTGGACTTCAGTAGAAATGCACACTGACAAGCTGTCGTGAATCTGAAAGAATCCCCGGCCGACCAAAGAAACCAAATTGTAGCTTTTTTGATGGGTCGCATCAGCTCTGCTCACAGAGGAGAGAAATTGAAGCTTTCAGGGTAAAGCCTCCTAGGAAAGATGGCGTAGGCTCTCTCGCATACTTCCTGAATCAGTGCGGAGCACAATGAAATCAGGAGAGCGAGCGGCCGACGAGTGGAGCTCATCGATTGTCCAACAAGATGATGACTCTAGAAGTAGCTCTAAAAGCTGGACACGAGGAAAACACCGGGCCCCTCTGAAGACTCCTGGTCTTAATCTAGTTCAACATGTTTGGAAAATAGCGATGCCGGCAGGTTGGAGACGGCAGCCGTCAAAACGGAGAGCTTTGGAGCCGTTTGGCCGAAGACAATCAGAAAGTGCAGACAGGAAGAGTCGCCTCAGTAAAGTGTTCAACTGCTGGTGAGAATATCTCTCAGTATCACGATTTCTACTTTACTGGGGATTTTTTATCTGTACTTCTACTTCTATTCAAGAACAAATTCAGTCCCAAAGGATTTGTCATGAATTTTTAATTTCAGTTTGCATGTGAGGAAAAAGTAGTTTTCTTCTTTGTTTTACCTCGCAGACGGATTTCAGCCTCCAAAGATGGAAATAAAGCCGTGAATCACACGGGACAGAGTAACACGTTGCTGTAACCCCACTACTTTTGACCGGGATGTGCCAGTAACTGATTACTACGATGGAACTAATAACACAGTTACTGAGGTTTTTGTGAGCGCTACAACATTTTTATTTTTTTTCTGTAAAATCAGTTGTGAAGTTACAAGCTGCTCTCAAAATGTCCAGATCACAACGTTAACAGTCAGCAGATTCATTACAAAAACAACCAACAGCACCCACTAGTGGCCCAACATGTTAACTGCATCATTTTCAGAACATCGCCATATAACGTTTGCGCAAATGCAAGCCCAGGAGAGGTTTTACTACGAGCCCACAGGAGGAGAGCCTGTCACAGTAAATAACCATTGCACTTGAAACTGATGATTGTGCTATTTGCATTATCCTGCATAGAAAATACCTGTGTTCAGCATTTATAAATAAGATTACTTTGCTTTTATGCAACTTTTTTTTGTAGTTTTGTTTCCTTCGCTTTCTAAAAGTCCGTTTATAAGAGTGTGACGTAACTTCAGTTGACTTAATGACTCAATCAATCTTGAGCTCTCTAACCAGTTATCTCCAGCATGTCGCCCATCCTCAGTCCTATGGGGACATTATTGTAGCAATACTAGATAAAACCAGGTGGCACACTGACTCACTGCTGCCACCTGCTGCTCAACCATAACATTGCTTCAGTCTTAAAAAAGGACACTCATTGTTTTGGCTCCAACTTAAAGGCTGCAGAGACCAAACCACAAAAGTTGGTATATTAAATTGTGCACTCGGCTGCCATTTACTGCTCATAAATCCCACTTTATTTTTGTAAGGGGGGGGGGGGGGGGGGGGGGGGGGGGTTGTTATTCCTTCAAAGGTTACACAATCTCATTTTCACTCTGTCTCAAGTCAGGTGTGTTATCTTGTTAACATAAAATAGTTTTATGGATTGTTTCACTCGCCTGTGTTTTTGTCGCACTTCTCATATCTGTGTGTGTGTGTGTGTGTGTAGCTGAACAAGCCGTCAGAGCCTCCCACTGCCACAGAGACGCTGCCTCTGAGCCCAGGAGAGGTTTACTACGAGCCCACAGGAGGAGAGCCTGTCACAGTAAATAACCACACACACACACACACACACACACACACACACACACACACACACACACAGAATCATGTTCCACCATGGTGAGCTCCATGGCCGGTTTTATGTTTTTAGCTTAAAAACATAATTAAACTGTGGAACTGTATTCAAATTCAAGCCTTTATGTCTCCTAATATCCCGTAATCCTCCTGATATCTTAATGAGTTCTGATTTCTTCTTATTAATTCCTTATTGTTCCTTTCACCTGATTTAAATACATTTAAAAGTAAATAATAATTTGGATGGAGCTAAAACCTCTGGACCTTTTTCACGTTGTATTTGTACGTACAATATAAAACTAAGATGAACTAAACTCACACATTTCACTGTTCGAAGCTCAAAGATATAACATGATGTGATACATTATTTTGTTGTATATATATATATATGTGTGTATAGAAAAGAATTGACCTGCTCTGATAAAAGTTCTTTGGTTGGTAAATTCCACCTTTTGAAGAAGACGCTCTCCGTGGCTTTGAGTCAGTCATTACTTTACCCAGCTGGGTTCAGACACTTTGTCATGGCAGATCTTCTTAAACGTCGTCAGGCTGAACAAGAAATACCAGTGAATTATATCCATTGAGGATTTGTTAGTTTTCAGTCTTATTGGGAATCTGGTCTGGCATTCAGTCCAACGTTTGCCTCAGCTGAAGTTAACCTTCACCCAGAGCACTCCAAGAAAGTTTCCTTCAATGGTTTTCTCTCTTTATCTTTATCTATTAGTCAAATCAAGCCGATCTTTCTGTGACTATAAAGCAAGCTGCAGGGCTTCATGCCGCCACATGCATGAGGGTGGAATAGTTCCAGGCAGCTGGGTTCATCACAATACTGCTGGTTTTCCCAAAAAGTGGAATTTTCAGTCTCGTTGAACCAGAGACTCGGTTTCTTCATGCTGCCTGAGTCCTTTCAGTGAGAACTCTGAAGACTCGGCTCCTCCATAAAGGCCTGATTGATGGAGCGCTGCCGAGATGATCGTCCTTCCAGCAGGTTGTCCATGTCCACCGAAGACTTTCTGTTAGTGAGCGACGACGTTCCTGCTCAGTTACTCAATTTGCTCTGACAGTGGACTCATTCAAATGTCCTGCCAGCTCCAAACTTCCTCCATTTCACAGTTATTGCAGCCATTGTGCCCCTGAGAGTGCTCAAAGCAGCTTTATTTCCAAGTTTTTTACCTTCATCCTGACCTCGACCTCGTCACAGCCTCACTGTGGAGCTTCTTCAACTTCATTTTCTTCTACACTGTTGACTGTATGAAATCTAGTCCAATGTCAACTGTGGTTGGAGTTAATAGCAGTTTATAGAGGTCAAGGAAGGAAGCTATCCACAATGATCTGTTTCATTGGCAGCACTGAATTTAGATTCACGATTTGGCAGCATCATTACGAACACCTCCGCTGCGCTTCGGTTGCAGTGAAGGTTTTAAATCACAGCCTCTATATGAGACGTGGCCATTGTACGGCCTGCGGTTCCACCGTCAGGTTGTCCCCGTCAGGCCGGTGGGAAATCACAGAAATATATTGAACAACACCACTTCATCACATTTGGGTCTGAGGGCCTGATCCCAGCTAACCGTGGGAGAATGCAAGATAAATATGGGACTAACAGCCCCTGAAAATACAATGGAAATACGTTGTTAGAAGCTCAATAAGTTTAAAAAAGTTTAATTCTATTCTGGATTTCAGAGGAAACCAATAAAGAGAAACCATCACTGGAGAGTGTTATGCCCGGAGAGTCTGTGCCAACAAGAAAGCAGTTTATTATTACGATAATCTTCCTTTTACAATATTACGAGACACAAGATACGACGCAGAGAAGCCAAAATATAAGTGCAACTATTAAACAGCAGCAGAAACTTCAAGGTGGGCCTAAAGATCTAGATAGATGGATGGATGGATGGATGGATGGATGGATGGATGGATGGATGGATGGATGGATGGATGGATGGATGGATGGATGGATGGATGGATGGATGGATGGATGGATGGATGGATGGATGGATGGATGGATAGATAGATAGATAGATAGATAGATAGATAGATAGATAGATAGATAGATAGATAGATAGATAGATAGATAGATAGATAGATAGATAGATAGATAGATAGATAGATAGATAGATAGATAGATAGATAGATAGATAGATAGATAGATAGATAGATAGATAGATACATTTGATTGAAAAGTCTTCCAATGGAAACAAGAGTTTGAAGTGTTTCTTCATACATTCGTCCTCCAGTAATAAATTGTGTGTGAAACGAAAGTGTCTTTCTGAACCGACTGTTTGTATTTTTGTTTTCATCTCCGCAGAATCTGGACGAGGAGACGACCGGCGCCCTGAATGGCGGCGCCCCTCCGGTCCTGGACAACTCGGCCCAGTACGACAACATCAACGAGCTCAAGGACCACGCCACTGACGGTTACCACGGCAACCAACTGGATTCCTCCAGTCGCGAGCAGCCGGCTGCCAACATCTCTCGCGGCGAGAGCTTTGTGTCTCCCGCCATGTACGTGTAGCGGCGGCGGCGGCGGCGGCGGCGGCGGCGGCGGCCCTGACAGCGACAGGCATGCAGGCAGCGTCCCGGTCACCTACATTAGCATGGGAAGCAGAGGCGAGCACACAACACCATGAAATACCCTTTCAATTGTAAGTTTTAATCACACTGAGGAATGTTCAGAGTTTATTTGTTTTTATCGGGGCTTTTTTTTTCATGGGATCATTTGTTTTCACATCTTTCTGTGGGAGCAATTTTAAGGTGTTTACATATATATATATATATATATACATATTTATCTGGGAGTAATGTCAAATTTTTATTTTTGTCTTTTAAACTTTTGCAAACTAGGGTGATATTACATTACTACATTACACTTTAATCAGTGATACCTGACAAGCCAGATAGGCGAGGCGAGGCGAAGCGAGGCTACCCAATTTGTAGAGAACATTCCCCAAACAAGGTCGTTCAAACTCCACGGTGAAATGTGAATAAAGTTGATAACAGTAAACAGCAATAGGAGAGGTAAAGATAAAGAGCAGGAAAAATGAAAACAGCAAACTGAAAAGTCTTCAGCCTAGTTTGAAAACAGCGAAGTCGTCCTGCACTTTCCTGGAATATTTGCTGCATCGAGACGACGAGCAGCTTCTGCATGGGAAGCAGGTTTGATCCAGACGACCAGCGAGGTCTGGACGGTGCGTCGCACACACTGCAGTAGATTATTAGATTAATGCACTGCTCTCTGCCCATGTGCACAATTAAAAATCTCCCCTAAAAAAACTGTTTTATCACTGGACTCCCTCATGAATATTTCATGCGACGTCTCCTGCCATGAATGTGATCAACACCTGAACGATTGGTACATGTTGAGGTGGAGTCCTGAGCTGCTCGCAGCTGCAGAAAGCAATTTTTTTATCTTCCATATAGACTCCTGCTGCAGTGTGCAGAGTACTGCTCACAAAGTAGAAATACCTTCTTTGAAATCCTGTGTAAGTACCCCTCTTTCACCGTTGGGTGACTTTGAATCACACAAAGCTGAATTTAGTCCCAAGAAAGTCCTAGACCAGGTCATGTAGCCATCCAAGGCAGCTTCAATTAATCACTCCACAAAAAGTTTCCAAGTATTTCACCCATTTTTCCACTTTTACAATAACTTTTTAAAAAGATGAAACTCTCACCCAGGGCAGCGCTCCATTAAAGAGACATTCCACTTTATTATGTTGTCAAAGAGCCTCCTCTGTGTCAAAGCAACGAGCTGCTTGTTAGCGCCAACCAGAGGGGAGTCACGCCGCTTTAAAGCCCCCGTAACCTGGCAACATCACATGATTAAAACCTCCATGATTCATATTTGTTGTGGTTAATTGCAAGACTTGGTTCGGTTGTGTGTTTGGGAGGTAAAAGTCTGCTTACAGCAAAGCACACACACACACACACACACACACACACACACACACACACCAATTATTGCTTGTCAGTCCCTCTCTAATAACTCCCTATTAGGGTTGAGGAAAAAAAAAAACATCACAAGGAATGTATTGCAAAATGTGTAAAAGTTCTGCATATGTAAGAAGAATACTGCCATTAAAACCATTTTAACATAATAAAATGGTCATATATCTCTCATATATGCAGAATATTTTGCGCCTGTAGAAAATATGCATCCATCTTTTAGCCGATCGTCCACTTAAACTGAGAAGAGTCGTAAACTAAGGTGAGCAACAACTGTGCCTGCTGGCTAAAACAAACACTGGTGTTCATAGATGTCACATGGTACCAAATGATGAACAGTGTAAATACTTATTGATGAATAATATATTGTGGGTGAAATGTGTACACATAAAAAAAGAAAATAAACAAAGTGTAGGTGTTTTCAGTGCCTCTGTACAGGGGGGATGGAAGTTTGTTCAATGTCAAAATGAGCGATTAAAACAAAAAAAAAGAGAGAAACAAACAAACAAACAAACTGTATGATACTATTTTGCTTTTCACGGGTACATCAAGGTTGTCACTTAATACTAAAATGTTTTGAGTATGTATAAAATGAAATGGTGTGGATTTTACTCCTTGTTCATATTACTCTGCATGGCATGATTGGTGGCTTGTTGAAACACGTTCCCAAGGCTGTTTGCAGAATAGTAATCTTCATCCGTAAAAACATTTCTGAATGTCAGAGAAGAAAGCTGTTTTCTTTTTGTATCGCTGTCTCAATGCGTCTCTTGTAACCATGCACTCCACGAGCACAAGCCCAATTTAAGTTGAGAGAGCAGGATTTCTTTCCCCCTTTCTTTTGTGGAGTGACGGCTCCGCAGGCCGCATGTTTTTGTCTTTAGCTCTAATCCGAAAATGCAGCCAGCATGGCGCCGTCCTCTCTCGTGACCACAGAGTGAGATAGACACAGAAATTCAATCTTTTTTTTTCTTTTTCTTTTTTTTTTTTTCTCTCGCCGCGCGTAATCTCGGGCTCTCGCTTGAGACCTCGAGCCACACAAATCTGCCCGACTTATCACGCCGAGTGTCGAGCGACGGGCTGGAGCTGACCACGCCGGTTAAAGTCGCCCACAAAAGCAGGCGGGAGGTGGACAAACTGCAGATTTGATGGAGGTGGCAGTCGGAGCAGGAGGGGGCAGATGGAGTTAGAAATTGGAGGACAAACATACATACTGAAACCAGATTGATGGAGGAGTCAAGTCATTCAGGGGGAAACGTTGGGAAGAAAACTGAAATGTCCTCACAGCTTTTCTTTTCTGCACAGCGGCTGCCAGATAAGATAGAATATATATTCATTGTTTTGTTGTGGCTGATCTATGACAATCATATGTTGATATTTAGCTGGTTTGGTTCTTATATTTAACTTCATTCTGACCATAAATCAACAACTTTAGCTGCTTTGTTTGCTGAGAAAATGTTTTTTCATTCAAGTTATGGGTTTGATTTGTCAATTATTATGTGATTAATCAGACTTTAACATAATTGAGAGGCGTTGCTTTGCTACAGTTGTCTTCATTATAAATTCAGATTATTTAGGGAGTTCTTTGTAAAAAAAAAAAAACTTTATTTTAATGTTTTTGTGTATTTTATCGTCACTAAAAGGGAATATCTGCATGCTGCATGAACCAGAGGGAAGACAAGTTGTGTTTATGATTTGCAAGAAGAGCCGTGCCACTTGAATGAGTACACCGCTTTTGTTCCTTTACACGTTACACTGTCGGACAATCATATAAAATGCGCTTTCGCGGTTCTGTCACTCCCCAAGAAGTCCTTCATACGTCCATCTGGCAAAACTCTGCAACAACAGAGAAATTTGTTCTCCCTCCCAAGGCTGAGAGAGAGGAGGAAACAAATGGGATCCTTGGTTGTTTTGGGTTTTTTTCCGGTCTTGAAAACATTCTTCTCACGTGATGACTGACATCTGTTGTGCGATTGGTCAGAAATGAGAGAAATAACTTTGTTCTTGTTCCTGCCACCTGGAGAAAACAAACCAGTTTCCCTGTTCTTGCAGAGTGTGTGTCCACTCCCATTTATGCCACAATGCAAAACCTTCGTCGCGTTTTGAGTGTCCGTTTACACGACAATGATGGTTGGAGCCGCTGAAAACCACTTTTTCAAAGTGGCTCCCGAGGGGGAACCTTCTGTCTCCATGGAAACAAGATAAACGCAGCTTTCCTGAACGCCGCTGCCGCGCAACTCCATTGTTTCCAGCGTTTCTGAAACAGACATTGTTTTCAAAACGTTGGCGCGTAAATGCAAAACTTCTCTGAAACGAAAATGCAAAAACGAGACGTTCACACTTGAAACATTGCAGTGTTGGCCAACGACGTCCTGGGAAATGAATGTAATTGGTTCGACTCTTTATCCGTCAATTAATTTCACAAAAAGCCTGAATACTTAGTTTCCAGCAGACTGATGTGTTTAAAGCAGGCGGGCGGCTCCTGACAGATTGAAGAGAAGGAAAAAGACAATCATTGGGAGCCATTAAACCAGAGACCAATGACTCAGCGAGGATTCGGTCATGAGCTTCAGCTCTGCCGATTCATTCGGGCGGGGGGAGTGATTCTGTTTCACCCAGAGTCCTCCGTTTAATGGAGCTGCTTCATTGGGAGAGATCTTGAATGAGATGCTCGGCGTCTCCAGGAATCTTCGTGAAGCCGACTGCGAAAATGGAAAGCTAATCAGTGAATTAGTTTATCGGCGGCCCAACAGCTCGACTGCACAGTTTTCAGACGTGGTGACGAGGAACTGTGGTGATTTGAGATGAATTAGCTTGTTAGAGGAAAGCTGTGGGTCTGTTCCTCCTGTGAGAGGTGCAGTGTTGCATTTTGGCCCAGGTGCTTCGCTTCATCTCCCCACAAGCTCGGTTATCACCTCAGTGCCAGAAACGCAAGCTGTGAATGTCGGCGATAACGTTGTTCGGTCTGAATCCGATCCCTCATTTTGTTGTGTTTTGTTTTTTTTCCTCTCCAATCTCTCTCATTCATCCATTGTCATCACAGCTTTTCATCACGGAGCCAGACGTGCCTTCTTTATGTTATTTTTAGCTTTTCAATTCTCACATTTCTTCTGTGAAGGTGGAACCGATGATGAAATGAGGAAACACACAGACACAAGATGTGTTTGACATTGATAATGGCAATGCTAAAAGAAAAGAAGAAGAAAAAAAAAAAAACACTGGAGATGTAATCATATTTTTGTGAGTGTTTACTGATTTTCTTTCATTTCTTTTGTGTATCACAGATCTATTATCATTTTGTATGCTTTTTGGGAATCCTATTGTACATGTTTTACAAATCATTGTCTTGTCAAATAAACTGTAAACCAAAAACTCAAGAGCCTTTGGTGTTCACTGCCTTTTAATAGGAAGAAAAGTTGATCTAATATTTGTTACATAAGAAGACAGATCCCGCTCTCAACTCCGTATGTTAGTGCAGCTCAATATTTCAACGCAAAAACCGGCTGGGAAAGTCTCCCAGGCAACTTACAGTGCTTCATTGTTCTGCCGCTGGGATGCAACTCTGCTGTTTTGATGAACTCTCGCCGTTCTCTCACTATCACTTTCGGCAGCGCAAGAAATGAAGTCATGCCAAGCGCCAAACAAGAGAAAACACAGCTCACAAACACAGCGGTACACAGCGTTGTGCAACCAAAGAACCTGCCATTCTTCTCAAAAAGTGAAGCAGTGGAGCCAAGTGCAAGTTCATTCAAAGTTCATGAGTAACTGGGCAGAGGAACAATTCCCACTTCAAACAAGTACACCTAGAACCTGGTACAGTCGTAAAACAATCTATTAAAGATATGGTTGTCTTGTTATCTATGGCCTGCATCGTGCTTGCTGTAAATGTGGAAAAATAATTGTGATTATGATGATTACTGCTGTGATGATTGTGCAACAATTATTCCCTCGAGGTCTTGATTTCTTCACAGCAGGAAATAGGGTTTCATGTTATCTGCAGCAGATTTGGACACGTCGCAGTGCTGCTGCAAAAAAGTACGTCAACACATATAAAGAGATCATGTCAACTAAGCGTCCATGTAGCTGCAGATTTGTTGATCAATGGCGCAGAGTATTTAACGTCTATCAGGTGGACAGGAAGCAAAAAAACAATCGTAGAAAAAAGAAATTCGAAAACATGATGAATCTCCAGCGGAAAGCTGAGCAAAGTGAAACATCAAGACAGACTTTCAGCCTTGATAGTTTGAGCTTCTTTTAACCTGGCAACCTGCTGTGGGCCAGCTTCAATTCAATATAAATAAAACCCTTTGACTTATATGGTATTTTCAGATGAGAGAGATTCTCAAAGGGTGGGCTGAGTTTGGTTTCCAGAGTCACGCATGTTGTTCCACTGTCATCCACAAAACCCTCATTATTCCTCCGACATTATATCGTTTGCTCTTTGTAAAACTCTCCACACTGTCTGTGCTTGCAGGCATCATGTGAGACGAACAGAGGGACAGTTCGTCAAGCTGAATGCAGAGATGACGTTTAATCAAATTGCACAAAACTCAACAATCCCAGATTTCTCACAGCGTTGATGCTTCATTGCTCTGATTTTATCACTGCAGCTCAGAATTAAGTGACGAGTCTGAAAAACAAAATCTTGAACTCTAAAAAAATAAAATAAAATGCCCCTCTGTTGAATATTCTCAAATTAAATATGAAGGAAACCAATTCAGTTTTATTTTTGTCACCAATGACAACATTTTCTGCATCTTGTGGCGTGTTTATTTTCAAACAGAAATGGAGATAAATCAAGTAATCCCGTATGAGCCTGCACAGAGAAAAACTTTGTTTCACCAAGGGGAAACCTCCGACAGATCAGACTTGGAGGTGGTTTTACTTTCACCGGATGGGGTTAGAGGATAGTGAGACAGAAGAGGAAGGGGGACGCGAGCAACAAACAAACAGTTTTGCACCAGATGGTAAGTTAATCCACTTGGCTTGATGAAGGCGAGATCACAAACTTCCAGTCTGAGAGGGAGAGCTCAATGAAGAAATCAGAGAAACCTCTTCACGCCCTCTTTTTGTCTCTCCTTCCTCAAGAAACGGTTTGATGTGAACTTGATTTCCAGTGCTGATGAAAAAATGACGCCGATGCTTCGGCTCTAATGCCTGAGAATTGGTGAAGAGAATGGATGCAAGTGCTTTGTTAGAAGACTTAATCTGTTCAGAGAAAAGGGCTGAAATGGAACAGATTATTTCAACTCGTGCATCAATAAGAGATTTGTATTTGTCATGTGTTTGACTTGAGCCGTCCAGTCTGCAGCAAGTCAACAAGAGAAGAAACAGACTGGGAAAAGTCTTTGTTCTCACTCCTCTCAGGTTTGTGAGTGAATGGATGCGAGCCCATGTCATGTGTGAGTTCCTGTCATTCTGTGCTTTTTATGTTGAGTGAACTGCTGCTGTACAGGATTTGATAAAGTATATTTCAAAATATTCCCATTGAGTGATATTGTGGGAACTTAGTAACTCCCAATGAAACACGCATTTTAAGATCTGTATGCATTGTAACTGGAATAAGGACAAATCAATAGGATGAAACAAGCTTCAGAACAAAATCAATTAACTGCTACTTATCAGATATTTATTATTGAATTATTAAAAGCACCTGCCGCACAGGTGACACAACATAAGACTGAGACTTGAGCTGAGATATCAGTGTTGCTGCCATGAAGGATAGCTGTAAAAACATGCACCGTGCAACAGGCATAGGAGAAGCTTTTGGACATTTCACTGTGTTTTGCACCAGATCGTTAATTAAAATTGGCTTCATGTGAAGATTGTGGTTATTTTCAGTAGGAATCTCACTCCAGAAGTAATTGGCCTGAATGTGGCCCCTGAATTGTGTTTGACACCCCTGATCTAGTGTATGAAACCCCTGAGGAGTAGCACATTGTCCCGGTTTCTTTTTTCCCACCTTCCAGTAACTCCTGAACGCACCAGCATTGCACATTGATACATTTTGTGTTCCGTATGACAGGCGGAAGAAAAAGTAGTGCCTCATTCAAGGGAAGTCCTGTTAATTTAATGGCTAAAGTTCTTTGTTGGTTTTTTGTGATGAAAAAACACACGTTGGCATGAAAATATTGCATAAAGTATCAATATTAACATTTGAATATGATTTGTATTCAACCTCAGACACCAGTTGTTCTTGTATGGAGCTCAATGATCGTCATGGTAACCAGTTGGTGACGAGACGTAATTTAATCAGGTGCAGGTAAGTGGTGAAAGGTGATGGGAGGACCTCACTACAGCCGCTCACTCACCTGGGACAATGGAACAAACTCTGCAGCCTGGACTGGAGGCACAAAGTGAAGAAGGAAGAAGTGCTGAAGGTCAGACTCTCCCTCAGACGTAGTAAAAACACATGATACACAAATTAAGATTTAGCTGGGATCGAGTTCAAAAGTGTCGAGAAGTATGGTAAGTTTTAATAATCACAGTTGGATTGTAGTTTACCAGTCGGCTTACTAAAATGTCCCTGCAGCCTTGTTTTGGACAAAAAATGGAGTGTTATTTATTGTGATGTAGATAATTCTCCCAAGACTCAGAAAAACACAATTTTCTATATTATTTTAAATATAGATCTCTAATATTACAGCTAAACACCACCAAGTACCTTCTTACATATTTCTCTAACAACATGTAAGAAGGTACTCGAGCAGGAAATCATCCACTTCATACACTTTCATCACAACTTATTCAAGCTTTTCTGCAGCATTTCGTTATGAAAGCAGCTCCACTTCAACCTTTACATTGAACAATGTGGAAAATCTACTGTGCTTTCTCCACAATGGGGGAAAAAAAAAAAAAAAAAGCCGTTCTAAAGAATGAAATCAATAAGCGAGCTGTTCCCAGAGACTAATTCACAGCTTGTCAATAAGGTTGCAGGCCTGAATGTTGTGCAGTGGCTTCACTGCCCCCAAGTCTTAGTTTTGATGTGTAAACTGGTACTTTAAAGAGGTTCTGCTGCGGTGGCGCTCACCTCGCTTCATACCGAGTACTCACTCTCATCTTTGCATTATTTTTTTTCTTTTTCTCCACTGTTGTATTTCAGGATGTTTCATTTTTATGTTCCGAGTTGTCATTTAGGGAAGCGGAGCCGCGAGTGCCATGAGCGCCGCAGCAACATCAGAATAATGATTATGTAGACAAATAGGAAAGTATTTATCCAACCTGCTCTGTGTTGTAACTCCAGTTTATGGTCGGAGTGGACAAGCTCGATGGCTTTTCACCAGAGAAAAATGGTCTGATAAAGCGATGAGCACTGAGCATCTATTCGTATCAGTTTTTCAGAACAAGGACTTACGTCAGGATGGTTTCTTGAGTTCTTAATAATGCAAGCACAGTCCTTAGATTGCTAAATGTTTTATTAGATGCTGACATTTCCACCCACTTCTCTGAAACCCCATCACACTGTCAAACTGTGCCTGGGAACCTCTGACCTCTGGTGACATGTAATGATTGATAAATGAAGTGAAATACAGCCCGTCAAGGGATATCTCCTTCACAAAGAAATGATAAAAATGTGAAAGAGACGGTTTATTATGAGGTACAAGCTAGTCTGAACAGGGGAGTGCTGAAGTGTGATTTGAAGGTAAACATGAAAACTACGTAGTTGGCATGCCAGGCCACGAGGGGGCGCTGTTGTTTGTGTTTGTAATGAAACCAAACACAGATACGCGCAGAGAATAATAAAGTAAGTAAGCGAGCAAGAGGACATTCCTTCAGACACACGACCAAGTTGGATTGTTGTTGTGGTGACTGTCAAGTATAAAACTACTGCGGAGACCGCCATGTTTGTTTATTGTACATCTACTTGCACATGTGCAGAACAACTGTTTACCACGGCCGTGATGCGCGTTCAGTGGCGCCGACGACCAGTGCGGTGTCCACGGGGGCAGTAAACCATGTCGTGGAGAATTAGAGGATTCATATGAAATGACTATTATGATACAATAATTGATGCAGCTGAAAACAGACTGGCTGCGTGTCGCCAGCAGAGCAAAGCTTCATCTGGTGGAAACGCTGGATGAAAGACATCGTACAGAGTCCAACGGTGGTGTGAACTTAATGGACTGAACTGGTGGCGTGTGTTTACAGTGCTTCAGCAATCACAGTGTGTCTCTATATTAGTAGCATTCGCCTACACACACACACACACACACACACACACACTAAGGTTGACGGTGGCGGTGCTCGATCTAATAGGAATCTTTCGCCGCCACACGCCACGGGGCCGAGCTGGCAGTTTGAACAGGGGAGTGGATGGTGCCACAGCGCAACGTGCTGAGTTTGCACTTTTAAAACGGCAAACGCTTCCGGGAAACGCCGAGGTGTTGTCTCGCTAAACCAGCGCCGTTTGTCTGGATCTTCAGTCTAGAAAAGTCCAAACTAGGAAGCATGTGGTCTGTGTCAGGAACACACTGGAGGAACCTTATTCAACTCAAGCATGTGTGTATTAACCTGCTCTCCTCCAGTGCCTTGTGCTCCAGCATCTTTTATAACCCATGTAGCTGCTGAAGAATGTGGTTGAAGGCTATAGAACGCAGGTTCTATAGCCTTTATATATGGTTATATAATGGGGCTTGATATACCAAAGACTTTGCCAGAGGATCTTCTAATTCACTTTGTTGAAGGTTTCAGGAAGTAAACAGAAGAGATTGAGCCTCAAAGCAACACGCCATAAAGTGAGAGAAATCTCATTCAGATTCAGTTGTTGAAGCTTGTAAACAACTCGCATAAATAAACACAAAAGATGTAGATGTTTAAAGCACCCAAATGTAAATTCTGCAAAAAAAATGTACTGTTTTCGAACATCTTTTTGTGCAAAGTTTTAATAATCGGTTGGTTGGTTGGTTGGTTGGTTGGTTGGTTGTTAACAGCCCTTCGTTGTGAAGACTTTGTTTCTCCCGTACATGTTTTCTTGTCTCACGGCAGGTTGGCACTATATTCTAAGAATATGGTGTAAACTCGTGCTCTTTAACTGACGCCTGTCAGATGAGCTGAGATGCGACGCACTCCTCGTCAGCTTGGGTTTGTTCAC
The DNA here is from genome assembly GCF_963383615.2 of Lipophrys pholis. Taxonomy (NCBI): domain Eukaryota; kingdom Metazoa; phylum Chordata; class Actinopteri; order Blenniiformes; family Blenniidae; genus Lipophrys; species Lipophrys pholis. The sequence goes on along the minus strand of NC_137643.1, from coordinate 4,197,056 downwards.
TTCTGTGGCTAATTAACCACGTCGCCGGGTTGATCCCGGTCCCTGCTGGGCTCCGCGCTTGACAAAGATCCAAAGTGAGCGAGCAGAGGGTCGGGGCATCACAAGCAGTTTAATTCAAATCAGACCGAGGCGCACATTGTCATGTGATGGACGATCATAACAAATGTTGAGCAGGGTGGCTGATGAAACCAGGGCGCCACAGTTACTGTAGAGACGATCCACATTACCTGATTTATGTTTTCCATCCAGTTACATCAGGACTCAATCTGAGCTGAAAATCTCTGGAGGGATCTGAAGTTTGATTTTGACAGACTTTTGATGGATGATGCAGCCGCACAATTTGTCCCAGTCTGAAAATATTAGACGGTTTTTACTGAAGAGCTCGTGGAAGTTTAAAAGTGAGGTGGAGGAAGACGCAGTGAGAGGCGTTTTTACCCTCGACTTAGGTTTGGGCTGTTTTACACTTTAATATCGATTCTCCCTCTCTTGTGCACTCAGGTGAGTTCAAGTCCTCTTTTACTATTTTAATGGCAGAAAGTGTGCAAAAGTCCAAACATAAAGATCAAACTGTGATCTTCCATTAGAACAAAGGTTGACCTCAGGGGGTCAAACAAAAGGCCCGTGGCCCACAGCCGGCCCGTGAGAGGCTCCAATCCGGCCAAACCACCAAGGAAATGGTAAAAATTTCAAAGCAAACATAAAGTTTTTCAAAGAAATTTCTTCGGAGTAGTGGACACAACACTGATTCACGAGCTGAGATATTGTTGCTGCTGCGATGAAGGACAGCAAACTGGCACTTCATTCTAATTGGCTTTATGTTGGGATTGTTGTCAGTTTAGGCAGTAATTCTTTGGTTTTGTGAAGTAATGAACATTTTCATCACGTATACTCTGCACCACCACAAAGAAAAACTTTACATTTAACGGTTATTATGACTCTATTCTACCAGTCCGGACCACTCAAGATGAAGTTGGGCTGAATGTGGTCCCTGAACTGAAATGTGTTTGACACCCCTGCATAGTTTTACCTGCATGTTGCCACAGTGCAAGTTTTCACTCCCTCCTGTTGCTCATTCACACCACCTCCTCACACAACCTGAGCTAAAGGCGCTTGTGTCGACGCAGACGGGTGGTCCTCCAATATATAGAGATCAGCAGCTACATAAATATGCTCTGGGCTTCTGAACAGATTGTACCTGCTGCTTCAAACTGAGCTCTGAATATTTACCAACAGACATAATGGCAGAGGGAACTGTGTGCTACGGCTGTCATCTCTGGAATATTAGATGATATTGTTACAGTGTGCACACACTGCACTTTGTATTTATTATATTAAGGTTTGCAGAATGTATATTACAAGTCAAAAGGCTGAAAGAACTTTGCTTCGATGCGCGACACGTTCATGCTCTGCTTGTCAAGACACTACAAGGAACTGCAGCCCAATTGCCCCCCGATGCCCCTGGTGGAGACGTGAGTGGCGGAGGTCACAGTGCACGGACAGAGAGCAGAGCGAGTGTCTTGATGCCTGGAGAGAGACGAGCGAGGAGAACGTGGGCGGGGAAGCGGTGGAAGCTGAGGGAAACCATGTGTGTTATTTCTTCCAGTCAAAGTGTTTTCAAGCTTTCCAACGGTTGTTTACAACAATGGCCGCCTGTCGCTGCCTCCTCTGCTACCGTCGCACACCAATTCAGGCATATCTACTTAACTATTTCTATTTTTCTTTATCTAGCCAAGCATGTCATGATTGCAGCGCTTGACACCACCAGTGGCAGTTTTCCTGCACGCTGCCCATTATGTGACTGAATTGTGAATTCTCTCTGACCTCAGCTGAACGTCGGTGATTCCTGCTCGATGCCATGAATTCTTATTCGAGAAATGTGAGCAATCAAAGCGTTTAAACTTAGTGACCCAACAGAGATGCTGTATTTCATAACCGAAACATTATTTGGTAATTCAATTAAACTTTTATCGTGCGCACCGTTTTTATGAGCTACTTTGTTGCTTCGGTTTAAACCGGCAGCCGGTAATTATTCACACTAATGAAACCACTTAGCGCTCTCACTCCCGACGCCATGAGCGAGGAGGCGTTTTAAGAAAAAAGGGTGGAGGAAGAGGAATTATTATTGAGATGAAGAGAGAGGCAACGGGTCCGTGATTGAAAGTGGAGACGTGGGAAAGGGAAAAGAAGCGAAATTGCAAGATAGAGGGATTAGTGTAAGCAGGTGGAGAGGTAGACTCAAAGAGATTAAGAGAGTCAGATAGACGGAGGGGGAGTGAATCAATGAGCGAGTCAATAGCGAGTGGGAGCGATGTGATGAGAGAGAAAAATGGCATGGAGTAGGAGGAAGCAAACGCCCCCTGTTGTGTTGGAGCCCCGCCGAGAAAAATGGCCCCGGAGAAAATGAGAATCCACGGCGCTCGGCGAGTGATTGAAAAAGCCTGTTTTATTTTGGCTTATCGTGGGGAACAGGTACAGATTCAAGATGATACGGTGACGGTTACTCTCCTCGGGATCCACAGGGAAAGTCACTAGAGAGAAGTTTCATGTTTAATTTAAAAAATGCAAAGACCTTTGTACCCAAAGAAAAAAGAAATTGATAGATTAATTATGGTTGATATGATGTTGTGCTAAATATGGAACGATGTGATGAAGGCTCCACTTTGTCCTCTAAATAGGACCAACAACATCATGATTTATTCCACTGTTCTTTTGTCAAACCGTTTTATTCTTTAACATCTATTTCGTTGAATTCCAGTTCCAAAATGTCGGTGTTATAATTTGATGTAGGTACATTTGTGGCATGACTGTATTTATTCAACCTTGTAATTTTCTAATCAATTTTTTTTATTTTATTTTTTTTTAAATCCATTCAAACTGTTCTCCCCCTTTTCTACATCATCCGTCCTCCTGCTGTGATTTCATTAAAGAGAGCTTCTTTACAGCAGCTCATCCATCTTTAAAATGGAGTGTCACTTCAAGGGTACCGAGCCTTTATTACAAACTTCTTTAACAGTAATCACTGTGTCAACTTTTCAGCACATCACTTGTTATTTTGTAAATATATTTCTCCCTAGTTCTGAATGAATGAGGATCGAAGACGAAAAACAAGGTGGCGCACAAGGTGGTGCACATGGTGGTGTCGTGGTGACGAGAGAATATCACAAGACGGAGTCCTGTTGGAGGATTTTCTGTCCAGAGTCTGCATGTTCTTCCTGTTCAGTATTTGGGTTTTCTCATGTTTCTTCCCACAACAAACAGAAACACAAACATGTATTTGAGGTGAAGTGGTGACCGGAAGATAACCGTGGCTGTCAACATGGCTGTCACATGGCTGTCACATGGCTGTCAACATGGCTGTCACATGGCTGCCACGACATGACAACGGTGTTCGGAGCCACTGAAAACGCAACTTCTTGAAAACATCTTCCAACACAGGCCCCGTCCACACGACGACGTCGTCTCATGTCACCGATCATCCACACGCCGATTAAGGAGCCTGAGAACGGGTTCCAGAGCGGAGAAATGTGAAAATGCCGCCGCGGCATTGACGTGTGGACGGTCAAGACACACGTTTGCTGAAAACGATGATGTCATCGCCCCAAATCTCGACCCTCTCGTCAGCAAAGACAATGGCAGACGTCATTCTGCAGAAGTTACTGATGATATTTGGTTAAATTATGCGCGATTTCAGATTTGTCGATGTCTGTTTTTAATGCTCTGTGTCTTCTTCTGTTTTTGCTGTAATTCTGTGGCAGCATTACAGCACCTCCTATAGGTCTGGCACATGTACTACGTCATTTTGAGTAGTTTTCATTGTGGATGCAGCACAATTATTTTAAGAATGATGTGGGAGAAAAGAGATGTTTTTGTCGTTTTGGTTCACATGGACAGGAGCCTTAGAACTTTTTGAAAATGCTCCAACTCTGTCCCAGCGTAGATGCAACTTCTCTGAAAAGCTGCGCATGTGCAACGCGTTCGTAGTAAATACTTGTTCTGCACATGAATGAGCAGATGGACAATAACAACAATGTTTGCCTCCATGTCATAACTTCCAGTCCATATTCTCCTGGGACTTGGTAGTTTTATTTTGACAGTCACCCTAATAACAGTCCAACTAGGTCGTCTGTCCACTAGAATATGTGTTTTCCCGCCGTTAATGTAAGCAGACACCCAAAATGCAAGGTGGATGAACAAAAGCATAGATGTCAATCAGGGGATTTGGACAGTAGGTGAGTGCAGATGTGGAGATAATGCAGCAGCAGAGATGTGCGTATTTACTGTGGATGAATATAGAAAGACCAAACTACTACTGGGACTCACACTATATGTACATATGAGTTGTTATTGCAGCTGGCATCATATTGGAAAATCCTCCCACATGCACATTTCTCTCACGAGGATGGCCTGCAGCTTTGTTAGTGCCAATGACTTCTTTGATTTAAAAATTGTTTTAATATGGAGGGGGAAAAAAACTAACGCATTAACTCTGCCAATTTAGAGAATTGGGGACAGACCAAAAGAGCTGATCCTTGTTGGCACTTCAGCAATTTAGATTTGAGGCATGTGTGTTTTTATTCAAATGAAGTGAAACAAATATGTGTCGGACCTCATTCTTCTGAGCTCAGTTTTTTGGAAAAATTGACCGTGATTAGTCTATAATTAAGTAAATGCCTTTAAATGAATTTGTTTAATTTTTCATTTTCTTGTCACGTAGATGAGGACCAGACATCCCACAGCGTGTACGGCAGGCAAATCTAAAACCTTCTTCTACATACCATCATTTACTTTCCTGCAGAAATAAAAAAGTGACCTTCTGGTTATTCATTTAAAGAGGATTATGCTTGATGTTAAAGTCCCAATTAGTCACAGCCTCCCCTTTTTGTCACTGTAAAAATTCTCAGCAGTGGCTTATCTTGTTTTTGAATTTTGTGTAACACAATCTTCTGTAAAGGTCACCTCCATGAGGAACTGAAGGACAGATTTCTAAATAATGCCGGAAATCTCATCTTTACAGGAAGGTTACCAGAAAGAAATGTCTGAAACCTTTGAGGGGATAAAGGTGCCCGAACACAATGTGAAGATATTTTTCTTGACATTCAGACTCCTTCTATAATTTCTTCCTAGTTATTTTATCTCACATTCACTGTTGATGAGCTCATTCTGGGATCTGTTCTTTATCGTCGTATATTTTAAATTTTTCATTATTTAATTTTTTCATCTCTTGGAAAAATAGAAAATAAAAAAGTAGAGGTTAAAGATATTAGAAGTGTTGGAGTGAAAGTGAACTGGAGGGAGCACAGAGACCAGAGTCGACCATCCAGAGCAGTGGAAGGAGAGGAAGAAGTGGAAGACGGAGCACCGGCTGGTTGGACCGCATGGGCCAATAAAAACCAGTCGTGTTGCTTGGCCATAATGTTCATGCAGCTTCTACAGGCTGTGGGATTTTAGCAGTTTAAAATGATATTATCTTGACCTCTCCACCTGCTTACACTAATAACGTCCACATCATCTTTAAAAGCCAGTGTGGTTTCCCGTTACATTCAACCGTTAAAAAAAAAAAGGCATATAAGCATCTAGTGTAGCAACGCACAGCCATATTCACTTCACACGTGGATATTCCAGCCATGGTAGCCAGACTCTCACTCCATCATTTACCCAGAGACACTGTGATCCCTCAGTCTGAGATACACTGCCACTATCAACTTGTATAGGTGAAAAAAAAAATTGACATCTTGACATCTTTACCCCCTCACCGTCTTCAGCTGGCTGGTTTTATTGAGTTCAATTCCATCGTTATAAAAATCCTTTGGTCACAACATTAAACAATCAATACAACTCTTGTTAAAGTTGATGGAAATATATTTTCCTTTTCTCCCTGGAGTCATTCGCTGTGTTGCGTAGTTAGTTCTAATTAGCACGAGACGGAAAGTTGAGCAGAGACGGATAAAAACCAACAACAGAGCTCCTCCAGTGATGGGGCCCGAGGTAAAGTCAAACTCCAACAAAAGGCAGTAAAATCCATTGTCCATGGAATATAAAACTCTGCACATTGCTGCAGTTCAGACCAGACTGATGAACCGATAATTTCATCCCTCCGGTCATGCTGCTGGTGTGGCAGAAAATACCTTGTACATGGGAGATTTGTCCGGAAAAAAACTGTCATTGATTGACACTGTGAGTGTAATACAGTTAAAGTCTGAGCATCGACTCTTCCTCTGGCTGTTTTTTGTACTTCTTCTGGGTGTACATACAGAACTTCAGCTACTTTTAATTTTTAATTGACAAGTGATTAAGAAGAAAGTATCTGAGCCTCTGCTAATGATTTTGGTTATAGTGTAAAATAGATTATTAATCTGAGTTTCACATTATATTTTCATAAGCGTGCAGACTATCCCCTTTAATTTGATCCATTTTCCCTTCTTTATGAAGGGGGAAGGTGGAGTGTACACCCTGGACAGGTTTCCCGTTTACAAGACCGACATTCACATTTGAGGTAAAATCCCACTGGACACTGGTTATTATCACCTACTTGTTATAATAAGAACTGAAATATTAAATCCCTTGGATCTTCACTCTACTTCAAAAAGTGAAAAGGACAACAAAGTATTGATCAGCCCACTCAGGATGCCGACCTTAAGCAAAGGTTGAGAGAGTCTCAGTTTTAAAATAATAAGTTAGCCCGGCCTGATCCTGGAAGGTTTGGTAGGTTCATGACAAAAAAAGCTTCTTGTTGACGTCTGTCCTCACAGAAAGGCTTTTGTCTGAACCATTTCCACTTGCTGAGTGACATTTGGAGAGGAGGAGAGGGGAAACGCTGCAGTCAGATCAACAGCGGCTCCTCAGCAGAGAATCCATGGCTGCAGGCTGCATCACACAAGTCCCCAGGCGGAGGAGGGACACAGTCTTTACCTGGAAGTTTAAAAGTCCTCTTTCCTTTTACATCTCCGCTTCTTGATTCACTAGAATCGATGGCGGTTTGTGGACTTGGCTGTGATTTGAGGATTTAGTTCCCTTTAAGGGGGAACACAGTCGCTCCCTCCGGTTTGTGCCGTGAATCTCCATTTCAAAACGCGGCAAGCGTCAAGTCTGACATGCACTGACACCCTCGTCTCTCTCAGGTGTGCGCCTTCCTTTTGTTTGAACGTCGGTGAATTACAGCCGGCTGGATGCGGCGCTGCTGCTGGCTGTTTGTGAGTCTCTGTGTGTTTGCTGGTGAGGAGATTTCGAAAGCTGCACAAACTCAAATTGAATTTAGACAATCCACGCAAGGTGGGAATGTGTTGATCCTGTTGTGAATTATAATTCAATTCAGGGCCTGTGTGTGTGCGTGTGTGTGTGCGTGCGTGCGTGCGTGTGTGTGTGTGCGTGTGTGTGCGTGTGCGTGTGTGCGTGCTAACCATGAACTGGGAGGCTGCTGTTCTTTTTCCCACTGACGAATCCAGGTAGATTAGTGCCTGCTGTCTCTGCAGGAACAACACTTGAAATTATTAGGTTCAAAAACCTCAGCTGCCATTGAATGTACACACACACACACACACACACACACACACACACACACACACACACACACACACACACACACACACACACACACACACACACACACACACCATGTCAGTAGATCATAAACATCACTGGTTTGTAGCTGTTTCTCTTCTTCAGGAATCTTTCTGAGCAGAGAGTAACAAGCTGCCATCCCATCATCACCCTCCTACACACACACACACACACACACACACACACACACACACACACACACACACACACACACACACACACACTGCTCCTCTGTGCTCACACTGCCCCCATGTGTCCAACCAAAGGACGTGCAGTCAGGAGGCCTCCTCGTTCTCTAATCCTGCTGTCTAATCTGATTAGCTGATGGTTCATAATGACACTGAGGTGTCACGGTGCACAAACAGCCTGGACAATAAAGGTAAACTGAAAATGAGGCGGGGGAAATAAAAAACTGGATCCAATTATAGTCTTTGAAACAACCGAAGTTATTCCAGTTGAAAACTCACTGGTGAGACTCGTGACAAGTCTGAACGGCCTTTGTTCCAGGTGTGTCAGGCAGCGTCTGCAATTCAGCCGATGGCCCTCGAGCTTTAACTTCAGCGCAGGAAGGGAAAATGCCAAAATAAGCCAAATCTCACTTTATATTCGTCCCCTGTCTTCTACATCATTACCTCTCGCACCAGCGCCCTCTAGTGGTGCAATGAATATAGTCACGTTGTACAAAATGAAATTAATTAAAAATGAAAATAAAAGATCTGATGGTGTTAAAATAACGAAACTTGACAGTCATATTTGTAATTAGTATTATCTTTCTTTCATGTCTTTCAATATTCTGAAGCACTTTGTTAAGCTGAATTTCAGTGCTGCTGCTTTGTACGGTGAGACTGTTGATAGAAAAAATTAAATAGACCAAAAAAAATATCCAATTAACCAACTTGTTTTTGTCCAAAATGCTTTTATGGCTGAGAACAGATAGAAACACATTAATATGCACTAGTTATAACAGCAATTTGCGTAAAGCCTCTTTGAACATGCGAGACCTGAAACCCTGAAGGAGACGAGGCAGCAGAGAAAACCACCAGATGTTATTTGTGCAGGTGAAGAACAGGAGGCTCCAGCCCACCGTGGATTTGGTCTCATCACAGTTGGACAATGGAAAATTGGAAGCATCGCCGGCTTTGTCGAGTCTTGATTTCTTCTGAGATTTCATCCACTGAGACAGGGTTTTTAGAATTCTTGAATTTGGCATTAATGGCTTGAACACAGAGTCCTTCTCGGTCTTTGATAACAATTCATGCAGCTGCGTGATCTTATCATTTTGGGGCTGTTATTACATGACAGTGTGCTGATTGTACCCCCCCCCCCCCCCCCCCCAAAAAAAAAAGAAAAGCCACCAGATACGAACACATTGCCATTGCCGCACGTCTGATGGAGAATATTTGGAGTTGAAAAAAATCTGCAGCAACTGGACAGGAACCGAAATGACTGAAGGTTTTTACCACCTTGATTTATGCACCTTAACCCAAATGAAGCTTCATGATTCACTTTCTTTATCTTGACTCCACCAGATGGCGCTCATGGTTTGAAGGTGGAGCCTGAAAGACTAGCAAAGAGGTGTGTTTTTAAACATTTGTTTAACCGACAGCGCCATATAGTGGTTCTTGAAGCTTCATTTGGCCATCACTACCCTAAAAGTACATGGAAAAAAAACAAAAAACAGACGTTGAGCAAAATGCCAAATACGAGGTAAAACACCAGTGTGACATTAACGCCACTTGTTTAATCAATGGAAGCTGGTTACTAAATGTGTTCAGTTTCTGTGATAACTCCTACGGTTTGTTGTCTGTAAGCTTATTACTTTATCTTGTTGACAAAGTTTCCTGGAGGAGCAGCTCAGCCAGCTGACAGCAGCAGAGACCACGTTAACATTAGCATTAGCAGGGCCGCGCAGCGGGCCTGAGCACATCCACTGCTAAATAGCGTCCAGACGTTCTTGGCGCTCATGCTGACCGTCATGCGTCGCCACCGTGAGATTCACATTCAACTTTCTGAGTGAAACGTCTCCATGAGAGTCGATTGTTCTGCCGTGACATTTGGCTTCGACTTTCATGTTGCCCCTGAGATGGATTAGAAAAAAACTCTGGTGATATTGTGACATTTTCTTCTGCTGTTTGGGTTTTTCATCGAGTCCCAGAAGTCCTGATGACATTCCAGCTGGCTGTGCTAAGTGCTCTTTATCACCTGTTGACACGAGAACGCATTAACTTTGAAAGTCACCATGCTCACGGAGACGTTTTTCCACATATGTGCACATTTATGTTGTTGTGGGATAAAATATCATATAATGTGGAAATATATTGCGTAATTCGCAGTAAATTATGAGCAGAACTTCTGAAAAATGTATCATCTGACTTGTTAATGTGAGAATGTGGGACATTATAGCTGAACTAAATGAGTGAAACTCTACTGAAGCCTGAAGTCATTCAGTGGAATCTGATGTGTTTTAGTGTTTTAAGAGGAAAAACATAATGTGTGTGTGTCATCACTCCCTGTCCATTTTCTCCTGGGACTTTCAGTACAAAAACAAACAGCACCCACCAGTGGCCCAACGTGAAAACTACAACATTTTCAATGTTTCTACTGCACTGCTGTCGACATGTAATTTTTCTGAAAACAAAACACAAAAACGACGTGTCTTCAATATAAAACGTTGTCATGGAAACATGGTCTGAGCGGTGATGGGTGGGGCGCGTCGTCTTTTCATCAGGTTTATTTTATATCCAGAGCGGTACGGTTTACTGCCATGTTAATAGTGAGCAGGTGTGCAATGTGTTGTCATTTTCAAAAATTTCAACATGTAAACTGGGAAGGTTTAAGAGCCACAGATGTTCAGGTGTGCAACATCAATAATAATTTCACCCCCCAAAATAAATCTTTGGATAATTTATTTCAACTGCGAAAAGAATTATTCCTGTTTTCTGAAAATCCAAAGCGTTTATAGGAAACTCAACCGCAGCCCGTCATTAGTTCATAATCTGTCGCTGTCAAGTCATTCCTTCCATAAATGATTGTCCTGTCTCGTTCAGTCTGTGTAATTTATGGATGAAAACACACTCACACACACACACACACACACACACACACACTCAAAAGTTTTCTGATGCCTCTCTCTGAGGCTGCACAGTCATTTCTGCTTCCAGTCGGAGTAATTTCAGTCTCTTGATGCTAATTTCGCTGGGTTAATTGCTGCCTTTGCTTCATCTCCATAGCTCAAAGTTGGAGTCATTAACATGGCGACAGTAATTCAGATTCTGTCTGCTCACTTGGGCCTTTATTCAGCTGTAAACCAATCAGCCGGCTGTATTCAAATGAGAGGGAAAATGACTGTATATTTCATGAATTAGATTTTCTGCCTCAAACAGTTGCTTTTAATGGCTCCCTCAGGCGAGGCGTTGTGCGGGGGAATATTTCACTATCTGTGTCAAGGTTAGAGGAACATTTATATTGGTTAATCCAGCCTTGAATGGAATGGTCATGTTGTGGAAAAGTAATTTAGATTGCAGCCAATGTGTGCAGGAACTTTCTAAAAGAGAGGTGACACACTCTGGGAATTACACCAATTTTTAAAACTGTCTGAAGTCGAAAGGATCCTCCATATTTAATCAGGAAAAGGGTTGAAAAAAGTAACTGCAGAGGAACATGATTAATTGGATCAGCCAAACTGGATGTACTGAGTTTTGTCAACAATTGTAAAATGTTTTCTTCCTGATGGTAAAGAATTGGAAATGAGGCTCTTTGGAGTCACGAAGTCAAAGTGTCTGCGAGAAACCAACACAAGCAAAGGAGGGGGGGGGGGGGCATGCAAACTTCTGACAGAAAACCCAGGTTGTTTGTGTTTTCACCACCGCGCCACAAGAACAGCCACTCTTGTCTGAAGTGGTTCTTTCATTCCAGTTTCATGCATCAACGCACAAATCAAATCAGACTGCAAATAAAAGTGGAAAAGTTGTGATGAAGCAGAAGCTGGCTAACTACAGTTGATTAATCTACAGAAGGATTCTAATATCTGAAAAAAAAAAGTACATTATCTAGAGAAAGCTGACTTGGCGTGAATATTTCAGGTTAAACTTGTAGAATTCAGGTCGTGGTCCAGAGTCGCTGGATTACAAACTCATTTATCCCGCAGGCCAACTCTCTATTCTGAGAAGAAAAATCACAATGAAATTTAAATCCCAACAAGGTGAATTAAAATGATGAAATGACCTGTAGAGTGTAAATAGATGCCTTTGGATCCTCACATGCCCCATGCGACATATTTTAATGAGAAAACTTTAGAAGACCCACTTAGAAAGTCAAATAATTGTATTTGATTTGTTTTGGGACTGAATTGATTTCATCACCAAGTGATTGAAAATATTTAGTAGTTGCAGCAATAATTCTCCATAAGAAAGTGAGTATTGATTTAAATCCAGAGCATCATGAGGCCTTTTTTCATCAGCTTGTACAACCTGTAGAAATACATGATGATGTAGTCGTCTGTGTGGCTGTTTCAACGGTTCTCCAGCAGAGAGAGCAGTTCTCTGCAGAGTCGGTCCTGGACCAGCGAGTGGGTGGGGTGGGGTGGGGGGGGGGAATCTCCTTCACACCTCTTCAGACTGAGTGAACATTTCTCCTCAGGTATGGCTGAAGGTCGCAGTCACACAAGAAGGAGGGGATTCTACCTTCTCATATTCTTTCTGGACTCACCCTCGCCTCTGAAGCCTTCACGTCACACGCTGTTCTGTCAAGTGAAATTCTTCCTTCCCGCTCGACGTCCTCCTGCAGAGCAGCAAAGATCTGACTCCACCTTGTGATGCGAGACATTATGCAACACGTTTGACTCCTATTGTTGCAGCCAGAAGACACATTTGGGAATTTGTGCCACGGCGCTCGCTGAGCCGTGCTATAAATCGATTTTAATATCTCTCTGGCTGGCTTTCAAAAGCGCTCTGTAATTATCATGTTATTTAACCAGAGAATTGAAGGCTGCAGTTTTGCACCGTCGCTCTAACTGCTGAACGCATGCAGCCGAACACAGAATGTTTTCTTCTCTGTTCAAGGACGGACAGATCCGTCTCTGACTGCACTTCAGGCCACATCATAGCATGAAAACGTTTGTTTCTGGGAGTTTCCCTGTGCTGAAATGACTCTGTGAATCAGCCTTGGTGTGTCGATCTGTTTGTGCCATGATGGAATGGCGACCTATTGCAGATGACCTTGGCTCCGCCCCCGTGACCTTAAATCCAAAACAGAAGTGGCTGGATAACGTCTTGTGTAATTCTAATCAGGTTCACTACATGTAGTTGCTTCATTGGAAGATGAAAATATGAATCCTGGGCCGTTTATCAATTTACTACATAGGAAGGCTCTATACTGAGTGAACAGTTGGAACATTCATGTCATATGTTGGATAGAAAACATCTCTGTGGAAAGTCTTTTCATTCTTTTCATTCTGCAGAAGAGAAATGGTCATCTGGACTCAGTTGGGTACTGTTCATTGTATTCTGCTGGACAGATGGAAACTGTGTTTTGGTGTCTTGAGGAATTTGACTGAATGCTCGCTTTCACATCCTTCCTCTCCATCCCCGGGACAGAACTGAGTAACAGTGGGACTGTTCAACAGCACATCCTGTGCAATGACCCTCACTTCAAATGTCCAGAGTTGAAGAGGACATAAACAAAACTGAAACAGGAATGGAAAAGTGGATTTAATATGGAATTACAATATTTCATGTGAACTGTTAATTTCTCAAATTAGACTCGTCTTCATGTCTCTGTGAAGAGACTCTGGGAAGATCTGATTCTCTGGATTAAAGGATGAGTGTTTTCTCCGTCGACTAAACATAAAGAATAATTGTCTAGAAAAGGAAAAATCTTGAGAGGACATCTGATGTCGTCCATGATTAACATCCAGACGTTTAAATTGCTGTTGTGTTGATTTGTATGTAAAGATGAGCTGTGAACGAGGGAAGTTCAATCTTCATTTTGGTTGAGTTTACAGATTAATTAGACTGAAGAGTTGACTACTTGTCGCAGTTACTTTGCATGTTTTGCTTAAGACGGGTAATAATGAGATTATCCATATTTTCCGTTGTTCAGTACTTCTTTCTCAGCACTGTGGATTTGGGGTATTACAGCCTCACAGGCCCACCTGCATCAGCGTGCAGCTTTTAATCTTGCTCCTGTAACTAATCTGCGCCGGCTGAGAAACATGAACAAGCTGCGATGTTCTTTTCTTTTAGCGAAACAGAGAACAGGGTCCCTGTGAGCACGGCTCTGCGTGAGAACTGACAGAAGTGTCCTCAATCCACGCTGCAGATCACGCAGCTCGACTCCAACCCGGCAGAACACACGGCGCCCGATCAATGCTCTACCTGCAGGCGAACGGCTCTACCTGCTCTACCGGGAAACGTTGTCGTCTTACATTAGAGGGGATTTACATTAATACCATGCAAATACGTGCTGCGTTCCAAACCCATAAATCAGCTGAAAACTTCTAACATTTTTCTGTCACAACTCGAGAGCCTCGTTCCTTTTCACCTTTCGTGATGCAACATCGATCCCCGCCTCCTGTCCTCCGCCCGTCTGTTTATCTAAACGTCCCTCGCTTTCCTTCAGAATTCTCCCGTCAGCCGTGTCGGCGTGCCGAACAACCGCGTGTTGTTCTTGTCTTGCCAAAGCAGCTGCTGGTTCTGTGGGAGCCGCGCTGCTCCGCGGGTTCAGATGGATCGCACCAGACGCCATTAAAGTGCCTCAGCACCGCGATGCGGGCGAGCTGAGGCGCAGCAGAAACTCCGCTCGTAAAGGAAAGGCACCGGTGGATAATTACAGCAGATGAGGATGTTGCCTAATAGACTGAAAAGCTGGCTGCGATAATTCTGCAGTTTATTCATTTTATGCGCAGACATTTCTCATTGAAGCGACTCTGGGGGCAATATTTCTCTGCTTAGGGGTGTCTTCATGTTATAGCACACTCTCGTTTAGAATTAATTCAACCGACCCGCTATTAATCTGCGTTACACAGATCGGCCATAACATTAAGATGAGTGGGGTTTTTATATGCAGTACGTGAACATCTTGACCTTAAAGTTGGTTAGAAGCTTGGTGATGATGGTGTGCGTCTCTTACCTGGAGAACACGTGGCACCAGGATGCATTATGGGAAAAAGTTAAGCCTGTGGAGGCTGTGATGCTTTTATTTAATAATTTTTTTTAAAGCAAGCTGTCGTAATGTTATGGCTGATGCATACTTCTTCTTTATATTATACCATATCCAAAGAAACCAGCAGCAGAAATGGGTGAAAGCGTGTGACAGAGAAAGTTTCCTGTGAATGCTAATGACTTTCCTTTGCGGTGAGACGATCACAGAAGAGCAGAAGTCGACGTGATTTCCAGGATCGGGAATCAAAATTAGTATGTGAGAGCATGACTGCAGCTGCCAGAGTATAATTTTAGTACGTTCGATCCTGCAAGAGGAAAATTAATATGCAGGGGGAGACATCATCTAGGGGAAGTGCGTCATCTTAAGTATTGCAGTAATCCCAGAATTCCTCAGTATTTAATCCCTGCATGCCACCACCCCTTCATATTTTACAGCCTCACTCACGCACTCCCCTCTCTCACATTACACACTCTCTCCCTAATCTAATCACTCCCCCCTTTCATTGTCATAATTTTCTCTCTCGCTCTGTCTTTCTGTGTGTTTCTGGATGAGACGAGAGGAGAGAGGCGATAGTGATCTCCATGGAAACAGCCCGGCAACAGGCTGAGTCCCGGCAGCCAATCAAAGCGCGCACCGGCTCCGTCTCTCCTCCAATGGGAGCGGTGGGGAAGGGGCGTGTGAAGGGGGTACGTGGGCCGTCAAGGTGGACGATCGGGAGTCGCTCGCTTCCTGGTTGGTCTCCATGGAGACGAGAGGCGCGTTTCCTGAAAGTCTCAATGAAACAAGCCCAGTTCTCGGTTAGAACGTCGGAGCACAATGAGACATGACCAACATGGAAAAATAATCTGTTCAAATTAAAATCAAGTTGACGTTTTGTCTTCTGGGATTCTGAGCAAGTGATAATGAGGCCACCAGGGATGAGCAACCAACTTTCCACGAGGAGCCCCACATAAAACAATTAGAACTAAAGACATTAGTTGACTTCAGATTTGCTCAACAAGAACATTTTCAGTTTGTGTCCCTTTTCTTAAGAGCTGCTGTTGATCCTCCGTCACTTTTTCTCAGTCTTGTAATCGGAAAGTTCAACAAACAAGTAAATAAAATCTGTTGTTTTTCACATTAAACCACCAAGTGTGTTTGGTAACAGTTGTTTGCTCACCTCGCCAAGGTGTGAGACACCTGAGTATCAATGTCTACGAACGTGAAAAAGATTTACCATTTAAATCTATTAAAGCTCCACATGCATCATGCTCAGTAACTTCCATTTGATTTATAATTTACCAACGACACTGTGACATCCAGAGCGCCACGACTGGCCCCCGGCTCTGGATTTAACCATCGCTGGTGTCAGAGAGCATTTTCACTTTTCCTCTGTTTCCATGTGTGATTCAATATATTTCCTTCTGTTCTTCTTTGCTGATTTTCTAAAGATTTGTTGCTCCAAAACGAAAAATGTCTCTCATCAGACAAATCCTAACTGGACTCGGCTGAATGTCTCGTGTTAAATCCACGAATGCATTCTCGTCTCAAATTGTAGATGTGTGACATTCAGAAAAAGGTCAATCAGTCCTACCGATGTATGTTTTGTGTTACTTTCATTATTGACTAAAAGACTGCATTTAGTCGTAAAACTAGTGTTGCTAGAAATGTTTATTGGTGTAAAGCCAGCTGTTGGCAGAAGATGCTCTATAATCTGAATGTTGGCGGCTCTGAAACGAAACACATTTGTGAGCTGATATAAAATACCAGTAGTAAAGTATTGTGGATACTGGGCATGAGGACTGGTTTAATTCATGACTTTAGTAGTAACAGCTCAAGACAGCTTTGCTTGACACTAACGCCAACAGTCAGCTCAGTTATTTTCTAATTGTTGTCAGTTGCGCCCAATTCATTCAGTGTGACAGTTTTAATATTTGTTCGTCCTTTAATTTCAGAGGGCCTGTGGAGGATTTTGCTATTGTAATTGTACGTGACCTCATAATACAGTTTTCTTTTTTAAATGATGATAATGTCTGTGCACTGAATGTGTTTAAATGCAGATGGCATCCAGTCGATCAAACCTCCTCTGACACCATCTTAACAGAAACAAAAAAGATGATAACAACTGAGGCCTTGTAAAGTTTAGGAATTCAAACCAGGTTTAATATTCATAATTGGAATCAGTTACTTGTGACTGCCAAATGTGGGCGCATTACAGAAACATGTTAAAAGGAGTTTCAACATTCAGGATTTGAAAGAATAAATGACATGGCTCAGCTTCAGCTCAGTGATGGGACAAGTGTAAAATACACATAATATATTTTACTGACAACTCCATCTCAGCTTCATCAAGGACAAACAAGATCGAACCTGAGCCGTCTCTGTTTGATTTCAAACGTTCCTGCCTCATGCTTTGCTTTTTTATTCAAGGAAAGCACTGTGGAGCTCTGATTTGCTTGCATGATATTAAACGCCCTGCAGACTTTTTCTCTAACAGCTTGTTAAATGGATTCCAAAGGCAAACACAGTAATTCCTCACTTGGCCACATTTTGCTGGAACGAAAGCGCCTGAATATTTGTAAGCTGAGCACTTTATAGATTCAGGGAGAAAATCTACATCTGCCACTACTTTTTACTCATTGTTGTTTTAAAAATATACTTAAATGAGAATACACCTGACTCTCATGTAACAATATGTATTTGATGGTAAAATATTATCTGAAATCAATAAATTAAAATTCATGTTTGTAGGCACTTGTGTTTAGAATATGATATACTAAAGGGATTTTTTCTTTTGTTAATTGTTGATGATACGTCAAGTCGCTCTTCGAGATCTCTAAAGCAAAGCGAGGTGTCCGGGTGGCTCAGGTAATGTACAGGCAGTTCTGTCAGTGCAGTGCAAACCCATTATTCCTCCCTCTAAAAGCCTGAAGTCCCCCTCCCCTGTTTATGTACCGCTGCAGTTAAAGCAGCCTGTGAGAGCATCAGTCCCAGACACAGGACACTTTTTTTTCCCAGGGTTGCAAAGTGTCATCGTGTGGCTTAATTAACTCTGAATTTAAAAAGAATTGATGGTGTATTTGTTCTTGCATTATTCATATTAATACAGGGTAAACGGGCGGTTTCTAACGCAATTTGTATGTGTGCGTGCATGTGGATGTCTTTTTATTACTGTTGTGGGGAATTAAATCTGTTCACACATTTTAAGGGGACTTTTCACCCTTGTGGAGAAGAAACAAAAAGCTTTTTTCATGGCTCTTTAAAGCTTTCTGACATTTTGATTCCTAATGACAGTGTCTCTAAATGGGTGGTTTATACTCTCTCTTTATACTGCAGATTAGAGTGACATAAACTAAACTTTCTGTGCTTAGGACTACTGTACCCATGTTCATACAGTGACACATTTCTAAACAAGCTGTGATTAACAGAATATATTTTTAAAAGAATAGAATACCTTTATTGACATTATATGTCTCAAATAATCAAATTTCAGGTGCTGTGGACAAATTCTACACATATAAGTGTAAAGAGGTAGACAATTGAACACATGAGACAAATTATAAGGTAATAATGAACAGGATTGCATGTGATGGAGAATAAAACACTAATGTCCAGTTTAATACACAAACACGATCATCAAACTGCTTGATGGAGACCAGGAACTGTTACAAGGAGGCGTTGATGCATTACCTTAAAAGATGCTGCACAAATGTCTGTTACTATAAGTGTGTGTGTGTGTGTGTGTGTGTGTGTGTGTGTGTGTGTGTGTGTGTGTGTGTGTGTGTGTGTGTGTGTGTGTGTGTGTGTGTGTGTGTGTGTGTGTGTGTGTGTGTGTGTGTGTGTGTGTGTGTGTGTGTGTGTGTGTGTGTGTGTGTGTGTGTGTGTGTTTCATTAGGTGTGTGCCCCGACACGAGTGTGTTACTACTACATTTGGTGCCAGTCATCTCCTCGTCACGTGACCTGCCAAGTCAGGATACGGTTGCTAAGCAACATCTCCCCCCATCCTCTCCTTGTAGTCGGACTGACATCGATTGCGTGGGCGACGGGGGTTCAGGGCGAGAGTGGGAGAGCGAGAGCGTGAAGTTTATTTATAGAAGCTGTGACAAAAGAAGAGGAATTGCGTGTTGTGTGTAAAATTAAACGTGCCATTTCCCTCGCTTCTCTCTCCTCTCTCTCTCTCTCCTCTCTCCTCTCTCTTCTCTCTTCTCTCTCTCTCTCAGGAGATCCAGTTGTGAGTTGTTTTCAATACAAATATCTCACTTTATGTAACAGTTTGCCGTCGTTCGGATGCAAAAT
Source organism: Lipophrys pholis (assembly GCF_963383615.2). NCBI lineage: Eukaryota > Metazoa > Chordata > Actinopteri > Blenniiformes > Blenniidae > Lipophrys > Lipophrys pholis. The sequence continues at coordinate 4,178,063 of NC_137643.1, read as the reverse complement.
CATGTTTGCACAAGTTACTCACACTGAATGTGTCTAAACTTCATGCTATAAGTTGCTGCAGCAGAGATTTGCTACTTGTCACTGAAGTCCGTGAAACACAAACCTCCACACATTAAATCACACACTTTTCCCATTAGCCTTCCCGTCACGGACGCCTCGGCCCAAAGTTAAATCACCGTGCAGCGTCCACATCCCGCCAGTCCCGTGAAGAGGAACCATTTTCGACGGTGCCGTGCAGAAGCTGCTGTTAAAATGGAGAGCCCATCAGACTGTAGCCACAGCTGTCCCTGTAATGGATGGATGGGATCTGCCGGATGACAGGAGGGTCGCTGGAGAAAAGGATGTGTGGAGACGGAGGAAGAGACTGACTGATAGGTGTGTGAAAAACAGACGAAAGAAAGATATGACGAGAAGGAAAGCGGATAATACTCATGTGATTTTCATCTCCACAGCATCACATTTACTGGATTTGAACCAGCGGTCACTTTAGTGAACTCACTGGATGAGTTTGTCTTTTTCTACATAATGTCACTGCCATTAAATTCAAAATCAGCCAATATTTCCTTTGAGATAGTTCAATGTCTTGTGTTGAACTTTTGTTGTCTCTGTTGATGAACTATGGCGGCTGTAGTGTTTTTTAAGCCCCGTTTGCACAACAACGTTTTCAAGTAAAAATGGAAAACTTTTCTTGCGGTTTGTATTTCCGTTTACGCGAAAAAGGTGCTCGGAGCGACTGAAAAGGCAAATTCTGGAAAACGCACCGAGTCAGTCTCTGCAGAAAGATATTTTTTGAAAATGCTGCCACTGTGCATGCACCCCATGGCCATAGTGAAAGGTTTTTATGCACATGCTCAGTAGACGGACGATAAGAACAATGTTGTCGTCCAGAGTGTCATGACTCCATATTCTCCTGGACTTGGTAGTTTTATTTTGACAGTCTCCGTAATAACAATCCAACTCGGTCATCTGTCCATACGGATTAACTCCCACTGCTAATGTTTATAGCGTATTGTTCTCAGCGAGCATGTGTGTGATTTCATTACTAAAACAAACAGCACCCACTAGTGGCATGATATGCTAACTACAACACTTTCAGCATTGTCCGTCTGTGCGTTGTCTTTGTAGTGATGTACTGGTGACCTGTGCAGGGTGTATCCTACCTTTGCCTGTAGAAACTGGAAACTTGGATACGGATGGATGGATGTTATACATCTTCAGGGGGTAAGAAACAAAATACGAGAGTTTGGAAAAAGCTCCTGCCTGCAAAGCGCACACGTTGAAATGGTTTGTGTGGCTCTGGGCTGTTGTTGTTTTGTAGGATTTCGCTGAGAACTGTGGGTTGTGACGGTGTCATTTCACAGCTGACTTCACTCCAGGCTGATTAGAGAAGCTTTTCACCGAGTCGCAGCGCTCGTTCTCATTTCCAAAATTACCTGCGTGTCAAAATGAGGTTTCAAAAGCAACAACGCTGCTTCGTCACTGTTTCCTCTGTTATCTCTCTCCGTCTTCTGTTGTTTGTTTGCAACCTTCATAAATGATATTTCGACCCACACCCCACCCCTGAACACATGCAGGACCGTATGGAGCGAAGGCACAACAATTAGCAGCACCACCTGCCACATCAGTAGCTTGTCAGCGTGTTGCAATGGGTCAGCTTGGAAGTTATTTTTGTGTCCACTGGCTGTCTATTTACAGGGCGTGTCACATAAGACAGATGTGCAGACATTACAGATCTTGTCCCAGCGCTGCCTCCCCTCATTACTCTGGAGGAAAGGTCCAGTGACCCCATCAGAGTGTGCAGCGGCGGGTGAGTGAGAGCTCTCTCTGGGTTTCAGGCTGCAGGACGCCCCGGGGTGGCAGGTGGAATCAATCTGAGGAGATATTATTTATTCATGACACTACTCTTAATGAAAATAATCTGTGTTTTCTTTGAAATTGTTACAATTTGCTTGGTAGTTTACGGCCGGATTGGAGCCTCTTGTTAGCCGGTTTTCACACACGGACCTTGAGGCTCGTTTACACTATGTCCACGGCAGCCCCGTTTCAGGCCACCGTGGACAAAACGGGATGGACGTGAGACAACGCAGGGGGACGGGATGGGCAGACGTAACAGGTCGTGATTGCCGTTGGCGCCGTGCCAGATTTTTTAACTGTCAAAACATTTGCCACAGCGAGGATGAGAAAGTTAGTAGCCCGGAGCAAAGCGCGATGAACGTCATTGGCAGCACGTAACTGGCCGTGATAGAACTTGGAGGCGGTCCGTAGTGGGACGGGAGGCTTACCGGAAGTGACGTAGTGGGCGTTCCATCACGGTTGTTTCATGGTTGCTTCGCGTTTTATCACGTCGTGCCGCGTCATGGTTCTCACAGCGCCGTTTCATCACGTTTAATCGCGGCTTGCCACAGCGCACACGGTCTGGGAGGAAGCCGAGTCCAAGCCCGGAGGGGAGTTTCATTCGAGTCCGAACAATCAACGACAGTACAGCTTCTACAAGCTCTACCACCGAAGAAGAAATCCAGAGGTATGTCTGCACCCAGCAAAAGTCTCAGGATACAATGATTGCTTCACTTTTGGTGGCTCTTTGGGGCATAAACCTGCTTCAAAATAGTCCAACGTCCACATTTCATCCGTAGAAAGTCTTGACAGAACGTGAACAACGGGCCACGCCTTCCTCAGAATTCCCCAAAATCCCACGGCGCACTACGTTTCAGGCAAACGGAGCTGCCAGGAACATGGTGAACATAGTGAACAGAGTGTAAACGTTCCCTTATGTTTGACACTAATGACTTAGAGAATATTTTTCTGTAGGATTGTCAGAAATCTGAAGGATTTGTTTCTTAACAACAATCTATTTATGGGAGCAAATGCAAAATATTACCTGAGTAATATAATTTCTACTATAATCAAAAAGCAACATCAGCAAAGTGTAAATTAATTTGAAACATCTTCTTTTTTTTTTGGACTCAGGCCAGATTTGATTGAGAAACATAACAAATAGCCCACTAAAGCCAGTTTAACGTCTGTTGCTTTCTCTGCGTCCGGCGGAACCTCATGTGGCCCTGAAGTAGTAAATCGAACGATTTTATCTCAAGGTCTTATCAAATCTAGTGCTCCTCGCACCGCTGGAGCCACAACGTGATGAATGACCGTGATTTCCTCTACAAGGTCACCCTGACACCTCTAAACATCCGTGTGTGTGTGTGTGTGTGTGTGTGTGTGTGTGTGTGTGTGTGTGTGTGTGTGTGTGTGTGTGTGTGTGTGTGTGTGTGTGTGTGTGTGTGTGTGTGTGTGTGTGTGTGTGTGTGTGTGTGTGTGTGTGTGTGTGTGTGTGTGTGTGTGTGTGTGTGTGTGTGTGTGTGTGTGTGTGTGTGTGTGTGTGTGTGTGTGTGTGTGTGTGTGTGTGTGTGTGTGTGTGTGTGTGTGTGTGTGTGTGATTCCCAGAGAAGCAGTTATGGCATTTGCTTGCAGGCCAAATGAAACATCAGCATCATGGAAGATAAGGCGAGAGAGAGGAGATGGATGTCTGAGCTGGACTCATTACTCAGGTGAGGAGCCGAGCACAACTGAAGGACTGTCGTTAAGAGAAAGCTCAAACTAACCAAACGTGTTGTGCACTTTCATAATACCATTGTGCAAGTTATTAAAAAAAACAACAATGTTTCTTTACATGTATGTTTTTATTTAGCAGTCTTATTACTGGCTGTCTCTCTATACTGATGTGGGCGATTCGACCCTCATCTTCTCTGTCAAAATGTCCTTCAGCAAGATGATGAACCCCAAGATGGTGTGTGAGCACTTTGCATGGCAGTCGCCACTGTTGTGAGTGGGAATTCTGTGTGCGAATGGATGAATGGAACTGAGGATGTAAAGCGTGTTAAGGATGCTGAAGGCCCGTAAAACTAACTGCCATTTCTCATTTACCATAAAGTGTTGCTGTGCCGCCTATAAGTCTGATTACTGATCAACTGACCAAATTAAGCTTTGCTCAAGTCTTTAAGAAAACATTTATGATCTATAACAGGAAGCAGCGGAGATAAACCACAGCAGCAGACGGCTCCTCCAAAAGAAAACAAATCGTTTTCAAGGCTGTTAATGCTCATCCCAGACTTTGTGGATACTAATGTTCTTGTCACTTACAGGCAAGGCAAAGCAGCTTTATTTGTACAGCGTATTTTAGCAGCAAGTTGATTTAAAGGTCTTTAGCCTTGTTCTGAGTCTGTCCTGTCTGGCTGTCCGGGGGCCTATACTAAGACCTGGGCTGAACATACCCAGGATATCTCTCAGTTACCGAGTTAACTAACCAGACATGCACGATCCTGATCAGCGTAAACACTTATCCACTCCGTAATTCAGGCCGGGTTTTCCCTTCAGGATCAGTGCGTGTGCACATGAAACGGGCGGAGTTTACAGGGTCTGACCAATCACACACGCGGAAACCCAACAGCCCAGTTTATGGATTGAAGGAGCAATTATTCTCTGAAAAGATGAACAACTAGAATGGGCACTCGGTAGAGCGCATAGCTTCTCCAATGCCACAACTTTTTACTTACAGACGTTGGGGGAAGGTTATTTTTTGTTTGTGTCTATTTATTTATTGTTTTGATTGTATTTAACCAACGTTTCTCAAAAACTGTCAACAAAGTCCTAGAAAACTGTGAAAAAATGGCCCATGCAAAGCGGATGGGAGAGGCACCTCATGGGTGAGATCAGCATCTGTTGCCATGGAGACGCTCCCTGCTTAGCGTCTCACCCGGCGATGTTGCTACCTGACAGGCTAGTTAGCATCGATATGAGCAAACATGCTAGCGATGATAACTCAGTTCCGCAAACAAATGTGGTGTTGGTGAAGGTCTGCGCTCTACCGAGTGTAGTTCTAGTTATTATTCTCAATCTTTTAATCTGTGCAACATTACTGTTGGGTTACTTTTCATGTTGTTTTTTAATGAGGAGCTTCTCCTGCAGTTAACTGGAGTTTAGGCGAACAGTAACCTTTAAGAAAACAGCTAAAGGAACGACAGACTTGCTCGTGATCAGATCCTTCAGCAGATCTACTAATGTAGACACTTATTCATTTTGTCTTTTTTCAGGAGGACAGTGACGTCCTCTTGATTATTCCTGCTTCCATTGACAAAATGTCCGCTATCTGGTCACACTTTGTCCAATTTTGAATTCTTTAACACCGAGAACCAACTTGAATGACTCGGCGTAAACTTCTGCAACTGAAAAGGCCCACGTGGTTAAATAGCCACAGAAAAAAAAGTACAAATTGTGTCATCAATGAAAGTTATGAGCAGTTTAATGAGTGTGAGCTTCCTGCCTGCTGCCTGTGATAAACCCTGGTGAGATATGATTTCGGCAGTTCGGTGGAGTGTGGCATCGTGAGTCATTTTCACTCGGCCTTCCTCACCTCCGCGCCCCCCCCCCCCCCACCAGGGGCATTATGCAAAACTCTGCAGGGCCGTCAGCACAGAGGATTGAAGGGGGGAGTGTGTGAGTGCGATGGGGTGATGCAGTAGACGGATGGAGAAAGAAGGAGACATTGGAGTGTTTATAAGAGCAACAGAGAGACTCTTCCTCGTTTATGAACCTCTCCCTCTGTCGCTCCTTCATTCATCATTCCCTCCGCTCTCACACATCCTCCGATCCTTCACTCCACTTCCATCAAGGTCGTAGGCAAGGACGGTCTAACCATGTCTCCTGGCCTGTGATTGGCTCTCGATGCAGAGCGGGTGTTTAAAGGGACAGCAGGATAGTGGATTTTACTTTTTTTTTCTCCTCTTGGCCGAGACAGCAGCCATCTTTGCCAGAGTGAAGCACCAGCTGGGGGAGGCGTGACTGTGTTTGACAACTCCTGCCTCACTCTCATGGATTCTCCCAAAATGCCTTTTCGCCCTCTTTAATTATTTAGCAGAAGCGGTTTGAAATAGATTGCTAAATAGGCAGCTGGTCCAGGATTAGTTTTTTTTCCGTTTCTGCCTCTCAGGTCGGGGTGACTTCCTGCCCTTCAGGAGTTATTGATTGATTGTTCTGAACAGCAGTTTATTTATAGTTACAGCACTTTAATGTACAACTCTCCCAAACGCCAACTGAAATCCGTAAACTAACCTGGGCTGGAAATATCTTATACTGAAATCAGAGTGCTAACAGACTTTATTTGGATTTGTTTTTTGCCTTTCAAATGTTGTCTTTTTTCTTTTTCTTTATTTTTTAATGGAAAAACAACGTGGCCCAGTCACATTAGGCAACGCCTGAAATAGTGGGAATGAATTGATGCCCGACAGCTATTATGGAGACTAATGGTCATTTTATCCTCCAGACAAAACAATCCCAGCGTCGTTGGGGAATCTGTCAGGGAAGCACATTGAATGCATCTTTCCCCAGAGATGAACTCTGCTAAATATTACTCACCAGCAGAAATCTAAACACTTTTCACAAAGCACAACTAAGACTAAAAGCACTCGAAAGAAAACCTAAAGCAAACCCCAAGAAGGGATAATAGGACGAGCGTGTGGTACAATCTTTATAATACCTGTAGAAAACACATATAGACCCTATCATTAAACTCCAGAAAAGAATTACTAGTGTCATAAATACATTTTGTTATCAAGAAAACACTAATAAAGTACTCGTAGAATCTTGCACCTTAAAATTGCTAGATATTGTAAATTTAAAAACATTAGAAACACTATTTTGAGTGAAGCGTAAAAGTCTTCCCACAGGTATTCAAACTTTATTAAATTCTATTATAATTTCAGAGGATTGTGTGTATTCATAAGAGGTAGTGTGAGAACCAACTATACAAGTATAGATGTGTTTCCTTTCTGGGAGTCATTTTATGGAATGGACTGAGTGACGACTTAAAATTGTGTAAATCTCTGTTGTGCTTCAAAAAAACATTGAACGGTAAAATAATTAATGATTACAATGAAAAATGACTTCTATTACATTTTGTTGTGTTTTTCTCTTTGCATTACTTCTGTTATGTTTAGTTTTTTTCGGGGGGGGGAGTTTAATCTTTTATCACTGGTCTTGGCTAAAGTTTTTTTAAGGGATAGGCAAAAGATAAGCCTTGGCTTCTGCCTAGACCCATTTCGGCTGCAGATATTGTAAAAAGAAAAATATATTTTTAAACAAATGTGTGAGTGAACTTCAAAGCATTATATACTGAGTGCACAAAACTCAACTTTTGCACTGAAATAAACCATTCATTCATTTATTCATTCATTTATTCATTCATTCATTCATTTATATACAAATCTCTTAACACGGTGCACATGTAAATATCAGTATTCAAAATACACACACACATATCTTGAAAACATCAGGCAAGACCAGTTGCCTTTAAGACTGTAAATTCTTAAACACATATCATGTTGTTTTTTACCTTCTACTGGACTTCACGATCAACCATTCTTAAAAAAAAACCACTACCCTTAGTAAGATGGCATCTACAATGGCTAGTTGCTTATTTATTGTGCTTTTTACATCTGTTGTAACAAGTCTGAAGTCGGCAAGCTTCATGCACTTCAAACTGTTTAAACATCGCTTCCTTTACACGTGGAGCTCTGTGCAGTCAGTCCAGGCAGGAGCATTGATGCTGACCAGACAGAGGTTCAGTCTGAGGCCGTGTTGCTGTGAGGCATTGAAACACCTCGAGGTGTCACCGAGTTGTCCTTTGAAAACTTCAGCCAATGTCGTCATCATCCTCATCGTGCCGTTTCAATCTTTCTACTGAGTTAGAACTGACTCCACATGCTTTTATAAGGCGCTTATTATCATTATTAACCTTAATTTAGAGGTGAGCCGGGTTCCTCATCTTTCGAACTCAATCGAAACCACAAGTTACACTGACGCTCACCTTCACCAGGACGTTCTGTACGTCCGTCGTCGACACAAGAGAACACTGCTCTGCTAAATCCTGGCTTTGCTGTGGCTTGGCCAGTGTTTTTATTCTAAGATCAGCAAACTGACTGGAGCAGTAAGCGTGGGTGGGAGAGGCGGATGGCTTGCATCCACAAATACACAAATGTAAACTTGATGCACTTCCAGAAGGTGTTGTATCAGAGCTGTTTCTGTTGGATGGAACAATAAGGGAAGGGGAGAATTACAAAATCAACCAGTGGACTCCTTTAGTTGTGAACAATACGATGAAAGTGATAAAGGAAGAAATTGCGCTGTGGAACTTCAGCAAATCAAAAGAAATGTAAAAAATATTGTATTATCAAGGACACGGTATCTTTTATACCATACAGTCATCAGGTCTATAGGAAGCTCAGATTAGAATTCTTATTACCTTTCTCTTTCAGATGCCTTTTTCCCTTTTAATAGTCATGAGTGATTTATATGAATACCTCTATTCTATCGTTCCACAATATGGTTAAAAAACAGGGTGTAAATTCCTCTCTCAACGCTTCACCTTTATCTATTCATAGACCTATGTTGGTACTCCTTCATCTACAAACTCATCCTAAGAGGACTTCCACCAAACCCATCTTCCTCTAATACAGAGAGAGTCAAACTCCTTCAGACACTCATCACAGCAGGATTTTAAACTGGTTTAAAACTCAGGGTAACATCAGGAATACCACTGCTTGGTGTTTATTAAAGTAAGTAGTATTAATTAAGTCATATAGGACCGTTGTGTCGTGGGACCAAGAAAACAAAGCACAGCTGACAGAAAGTGATATAATATCTTTAGTGGTTAAAGCTCTCAGATTGCAGCAAGAATATCACCAGATCAATTCCACTTCAAGGCCCGACTGTTTGTTTATCTTCAAAAGCGATATAACACAGCTGAAGAGTGAATGGATGGATGGATGATATAAGGTTATGAAACTTGTCTGATAGATGTTACGGAGGCATTTTCAAAGTAACTGATAACGTTTCACCATTTGCAGTCACATTACTTTTCTCCTCCAAGCTCTGAGGGTTTCCCTGGTTCAATCAGTCTCATTGGAAGAGAAAGAAGACTGATGGACTCTGTTTGTTTTGTGACCTTTAGAAAAGATAAATGATAGGACGGGATACCACTGCTGACAGTGCTGTGATGAACTCCAGGCAGAAATAGAAGCTGAGTGAGAGGAAGAGGGAGCGAGAGTATTGAAATCCTTCATTGTTTGAAGCACAGTCAATCAACTGTTCCCAGAAACCTCAGCCTCTATTGCAAGCAACTCTATTTAAAATGCACTTTAAAAACACCGCAGTGGACCGACGTGCTGTACAAGAGAATAAAAAAGATGTGAAAGTGCACAGTTCACACGTTACATAAAATAAATAAAAGATGCAGACAATACAAATAAGAATATGCAGTTGAAACAAATTAAAAGGATAAAAAAATGTGGGTAGTATAAAAGGCATTAAAAGATAAGTAAGAATGTGTAGAATAAAGTCAAGGAAATAAAATTATTTTAAGATGGATCCTTAAATGTTTGGGCAACCAGTGCAACAATGCTAAAACTGGGGAAATATGTCTTTGTGTGTAAACGCTGCAGTTAGAACACAGGCAGCAGCATTCTGTACCATCTGAAGGCGACCAATGGAAGCAGCACCATATAGAGCGTTCCAATAGTCCAGCTCACTGCTCATAACAGCCTGGCCTGCTGTTTCAAGGTGTTTTGAAACTGTTGTTCTGAAACAAAATGACAGGAGATATAAAAGGTGCGAGGAGAGGATGTTGGTCATGAAGAGAAAGGGCAGAGATCCAAAAAGCTGGAGGCAGATGAGATGCAAGAGAGTGTGTGTGTGTGTGTGTGTGTGTGTGTGTGTGTGTGTGTGTGTGTGTGTGTGTGTGTGTGTGTGTGTGTGTGTGTGTGTGTGTGTGTGTGTGTGTGTGTGTGTGTGTGTGTGTGTGTGTGTGTGTGTGTGTGTGTGTGTGTGTGTGTGTGTGTGTGTGTGTGTGTGTGTGTGTGTGTGTGTGTGTGTGTGTGTGTGTGTGTGTGTGTGGGGGGTGTTACTATAAAACATACCGACTCACTTTTCTCTGCATGAAAGCTTTAAAAAAAATCTCTTCAATGTCCTAGTTTAAGGTACTAGTTTTCTTGAGGCAGGTTGGAGACGGGAGCTGTCCAGAGTGCTGAACCTGAAGCCGCGGCGTTCTCCAACCTTTTCACTGAGTGCTGTCCTGAAGCCATTAGCTGTGAAGTCTGAGGTCATGTGTTCTCCAAGTACTTTATGAGCATTCACATAAATGTTTCAGGTCATCAGATGGTTCCAGTTGTGTTTGCATCCCCAGTTTACACACGTCTGCCTGTTTCCAGTGCAGGTATTAAAATTTGATGTGCCGTAGTAGCTCTTTCTATGAGTGTTGCCTCACCAACATTAATAGTAATTACATATTAATCATATACAGTTTTAGATATGAAGACAGGAGCTTCAAAAGATATTGTTTATATATGTATATATATATACATACTACCTTTAAATCATAAAGAAACTTTTGAATTTGAATTGTGTCCATCACAGGGTGAAGACAGAGACACAGACAACACTCAGATTCACACTTTTGTCAATCTTAGGGTCCCTATTTAACCTCAAATGCTTGTGCTGTGGTAATAAACATGAAAACAAAAACAAAAAAGAACAAACAGTTCAAACCAATACACTACAGTGCAACTCCAAATGTATCCCTCAAGGGGCAATTTGGATTTTACATTCACACATAACTCATATTCATACATAGCATAAGCGATTTTCTCTCTCTGAAATATACAGACTCAAATTGAGGTTGTTTGTTGTTTGTTGTTACATACATTTTGCAAGTATATTAACATTCAAATGTTTTCTTACTACCATTGAATTCTCATTAGAGCATAATTCAGCCTGGTGATCCAGCACCAGTTCTGGTAGTGGGACATTCACATGCTGGCATTTACAGTCTGTTAGTTAAACGTTAGAGTTTGTGACCTGAATCCCAAGACAAGCCAGGGAGATGTCTTGGCGCGGGAAATGAGCATGTAACACCCTCCACTGCCTCAGTGAATACCGCAGAGCTCCCCTGAGCAAGGCACTTAACCCCTCGGCTGCTCCAGAGCTGCTCTGAGGACTCCTTGTGGGAGGCCGCTGATCTCACTGCTCAGCGCTTAATAGAAAACATCTGCGGCTCAGCACGTATGTGTTCTATCATAGAAGAAACAGTCAGTCTCACAGTATGACTTGGAAGTTGTGGCTTGAGAAGGTTGCAGGTTCGATTCCATACCTCCCCATGTCCACGTGTCAAAGTGTCCTTGAGCAAGACACTGAACGCCCAAGTTGCTCCCAGCGGATGGACAGTTTTACATTGTGGCCGCTCCCATTGGGGTGTGAATGTGTGTGTCAATGGGTGAATGTGATTAGCAGTGGAAAAGTGCGATAGCATTTGGGTGAAATCCATTTACCATTGGCAACATTCCGTTTGGCAGCAACGTATAAGTTGATTATTAGAGAATTAAAGCAGTTTCATTTACTCAACTTTCAGTGGGCTGCTTGTTTCTTTTTTCATCATGGAAAAAAAAGCTGCCGAGCGGCTGTCTCCCTCATTTACCAACTTTTAGCTTTAGCATCTGCATGAACTGTTGTCTCCAGTAAAGTTCTTCTGCTCGCTGAAATAACTTCCTTCTACTGACAGTGAAGTGGAAGACGTTCCTCTATAAGTACCACGAACCTGATCCTGATAAGCGTTAATCTGAAGCAGGTTATCAGCTCAGAAGTTGAACCCAGTGTTTTCCCTTCAGGATCAGTACTTCACATGAAAGGGGCGGAATTCGCAGCGTTTGACCAATCACACACATGGAGCAGCTCAGTTTACGATAGAGGAGCAATTATTCTCTGAAAATATAAACAATTACAACACATCCACTGGGCGACAACCAACACTGTTGCTGCAGCCAAAGCCAGAAAATTCCCACCTTCCTAACTTTGTGAGATTATACAATATTAATTAATTTGACAGCATAAACGGACATGCAGCTTTACTTTATTATAGCAGAAACGTATCGGACAGAGCCTCTTCAGTGCTCTTCGTTTAGTTTATATCTTCCATCCAGTTGTATTGAGGCTGAATTTCCCCTGTCTGAGTGCGTTTTGTGTTGGAATTTTAATTAATCACCGTGACGGCAGAGTAGATGTGCGCTTTCCATAAATTCATGTTTCTGCAGTTCTGTCAGCGGGACCATTATTAATAACCTCATTATTACAACTGCAACCCTCGTGGAGCCAAACAGACTTGGAACAAGTCAAGTACAAGAACAAAAACATCCTTTAAAGTGCTCAGTGACGAGGATTTATTTTATTAAGTCAAAAAGATCGCCCCAAAAACAGTTTCTCCTCTGATCCTCCAAGAGATCTGATTGGTCAGGAGGTTGTGCTTTTATACTTGCTGTGATCTTATTGAGAACATAACCTGGTCCAGAGCAGCTCAGACATTCAGAATAGGTTGCAGGAGTGATTTCTCCCAGTAAGAAGTGAACGAGTGTCGCAGTACAGAAAACCGAGGGTTAATCCCTGAAGTTACCTGGATAAGAGAAGCTCCAGAGTCGTCACATGAAAGGTTCCTGACAGTAAATAGCATTAGATTTAACCTCTTTCCACAGTACTGGACCTGTCTGCTGCTTTCTGGATGCTTGTAGATGTTTATTTCTGTGTCTTCTTATTGTAATTGGTTCATAAACCTGTTTCGTTTTAATTCCAGAACTGTTTACAGCATCATTATCCCGCTCCTGTCTCCCATCACAATTTCTATATTCTGTAGTTTTTGTAGTAAAACTGCAACCTTAACATCTCATGCTGTGTAGAGACGATGCAGATACGAAACATTTCTCAAACCCATCAGAATGATTTATATTTGAGTGGGAAAAGTGGTTCTGGGTACATTTTAATCCTACTTATTTAAGCTGTTAATACCCATAAAATGATGGATTGAAATTAAAGCAGATACAGATTATTTCTCAGGAAATTGCTCGGTCCTTTCTCTGATAAATTAAAGCCTTCCTGCATGAACATTGGTCCTTTTCTTTTCTTTTTTTTCCATAGTCCATAGGCGGGTGTAATCTGTGTTTGTCCTGCCGTCTGACAGACCAGCCGCGGCTCTGCAGGCAGGAATCAACCCCGAGATCCGTCTGTGGTTACAAATGAAATCCAGCTCCCATTCAGGTCCTGTGACATTGCATTTTTATCTTCAGATCCATCACCCATATCTGCTTTGAGGTTGATCATGTAACTACAATTACCATTAGATTCCACAAAAAGGCAGGAACCAGCTCTCTGAAATATTCTTTATTCTCCTCTTTCCTCTCTGCTCGCTCCCTCTGCTTTCACACCTTAAAATACACTCTTTGTTGTTTAACCTTGATGAATAGATGCACCGAGCTGTTCAATTCCTGTTTTTTTGGGGGGCGTTTTTTTACATTTTCTTTTCATCTGCTTCGTGCTTAAACTGTTCTGTGCACTTAGGAGCTGCAGAACAACCAGGCTGAGAGAGATCGACAACAAAGATGAAGTGGGGGGAAACAGAACTGAAGGAACAATACCGTGTAAATACTTTCAGATTTAAATGAATCACAGTTGAAGGAATCCTCACCTGAGTGTCGAAATCCCTTCATCCTTCACTCATATCCGTACATAGTTCAGAGACTTGAAGCATGTGAGTTCCAGGTCGAGTTTATTTAGAAATATAGAAGAACATTCAGGCCATGTTTAAAATACTCAAGTCCACTCAATATTTGTAAGTGTATTTGGACACAATCATCAGTGTATTTCAGTTTCTTCTTTTCAATCTATTATCAGCTTTCAAAGTGGTGGACAGACTGCCAGGCCTGGAGAAGAAACCATTTTAGAATAACTCAAACCAAAACCAACTCAATACAAGGCAAGACTTCACAAACAACACACTCAAGATTCATGACTAGAGTGTGATCAGACAGTTCACTCTCAGGCAGGGATCAACAGAGAGGGAAAGTCACGTGTCAGGATGAGATGATAAAGAAGCGAAGGGATCCGAAGCAGAGCAAAACGACTCCGCAAGAACAAGAGAGATCAGTTGACCCCTCATTCATGTTTTTTGTCACGAAACATTTGACTTATACGTACATATTATAGATGACATGTCTATGTGGTGATGAGGCAAAGCTTCTAATGATGAGGTTATTGGAGAAAGAACTTAGTGGGAGTAAAATCTGAGATTAATCGGTTATAATTTCCCGTTTAACCCAGATTTGACAGAAACTACGTCAGGCCACTAAACCAGTAACGTCTGTATTCATCCGGTCCCTTGTGATGCAGGGTTAGTTATTAGAGATATATTGCTGCTGTCACACTTTAGGATTTTTCCAGACGAAATAAAGTTGATGGAGCAGGAATCCGGGGCAGAAAGCAGGCCACACTGGCACTGCACATATGATAGAAGAGTATTGATCTAATCCGGCCACAGTAATGCACTCATACTGACCGGCCTGCACACATTACCAGACATTTACATAGTAATATACGTCGATGCCGTGACCGCCAGACACTGAATCACTGTCTCATGTGTTCATGTGTTCCACAACATGGTTTGCTTGTCCTTCATGTATCTGCTCGGTGTTTGTGGTTGAATCACTTCAACCGGGCCGGGTGGGCGCTCAGGGTTTTTTTATGCGGCAGCTGCACAATATTCATAGTCTCATGCTCCATTTGAAGGCTCTAAAAACAGCGGTGTAATTGTCTAATCTTCCACGGCAGGTGGTGCACACAGAAATAAAGCACGCCAGGCCACAGCTTTGCTCCAGCCAACCCTGAACATCAGCTTGTTTTCATTTCTGTCTGCCTGTATTGCCGGAGCCCTCATCAACACGGTGTCCCCCGTCTTTACACCTGAATGCTTTTCATCAATTCGCTTCGTTGTTTTGCATCAATTACACATTTCCTTTCTATTTCAGCGGAGTATTTTCAAGTCGTCCTGTTTTGTTGGTAGCTGCTCGTGTCAGGCTGTCAATGCAGCCCGAGATCTCGTGTTTGGGGAATAGTCTGTGTTTTTTTTTTTCCTCCCTGATGTTTTTCAATGTCGCAGATGTCGGAATCACTGCAGCAGAAGAGCTGCACTGCAAACAGCTGCTGTCGTCGTCAAAATAAAAGTGAAAGCAGAAGATTGTTGTTTTGTCACGTCTGATTGAAGAGTGACAAACATTGAAACAAGAGAATTATTCATTTAAATCCCAACATATGTAACATGATAAAAAAAAACATGAATTGTACACGCTGAACAAGTACACAAGAAGTGATTTCAAAGTGAATCTGTTTTTACGGCATGCTGAGCATTACGGGGTTAAAACGGGGCTAAAACTGCTCAGATGTATTTCAGAACTGAACCGCCCTCGCTTTGTTTCTCTTCTATTAATAACTGAAGCAATCATGTTGAGGGTTATCGCTGTTGGTTTAACCTTCCGTGTGCATTATGAATAAAGCACCATTAACATGACTGTTACGCAGCTGTTAAAGTTCTCAACAAGAAGGTTATTCTATTTTTATGAACCGGCTTCGATTCTTGCTTTATTCTGGTTATTGTCGTGGGGATGGAGACGTGTTACACCCTGAACAGCGCAAATATTTTTAGGGTCTAAGCAGAGCAGAGCGAGACCCTATTGGAATGCAAGAGATGATGATGATGATATAATTTGCATTTTTTTCTACTGCGCAAACTGCTGCGGTTGTGATGGCCGGAACGTGCTCAAACCTTTGTGAAACTTTGCACACACGTCAGAAGTGGCGAAACATTTGAAATTACAAAGTCATTGCATGTGTCTCCCAAAATGGCTCCATAGCGCCCCCTACATTGTAACATCTAAAATGGGCAACATGTTTTTGAAATTTGGTAGACATATGCAGTAGTTGAGCCACACAAAACTGACAACCATAATCTGAACCCAACAGGAAGTCCGCTATTTTGCGTTACACGTGAAACACAATTAGCAAGAGGCCTCGAGGCCTCGAGGCCTGGAATCTGGAACACAACCGTCCTTCCTGATGAAAACTTATCAAAATATTACACAAAACTCAAGAGGTGTGGCCACGGTGCTCCAATGAATACCTGATGGTTCGCCGTGAAACAGGAAGTGATGTATTCTGCTCCAAATTCTCCAAAACCTGTTCAAGCTGCTTGCACCTTTAATTATGTGATTCAAATCTTTATTATGCCACAAGGCTTTTTTTTTTAATAAATCCCAAAAACTGGAAAAGCTCAAAGCAACAACATGTCCCATTCAGAGCGGATGGGAGAGGCGCCTCATAGAGACCAAGCGTTGATCTTTTTTTTCACTTATTTCACAGTGCTTTCATTAATCTGAATTAATCAATGTTTAATGTTGATCAAGTTTTCCATACACACTTGAACTGATATCTCACTGAGGATTTCACGCTTGAAGAGGCTTATTAGTTTCATCTGAGCTTTTAAAACGAGTACATTCTATTCGCAGCGTATCCAGAGGGGCTGGTGAATCGGCACTTGTTTGCTCCTCGGAGGAATTCGGAGGAAACCCTATGTGCAGCGGCAGCCTGCGCACCACCGCGGAGGGAGACGGCATCCGGAGAAGAAGCCGCCTGTCGGCCGGATCTCCTTTCCCACGGCATCATTCGGGAGCAGGTTGGTGGAGAATCTCGAGCCGCTGCGCTCGAATCCAACATTTAACACTTTAATCTCAACCCAGCGAAGCTTCGCCGAGGTCTTTATCAAACGTTGCCTTGTCAAGTCACCGTAAGCCCGTTCCTCTTGAAAAAAAAAATGTTTTAGGATTTTATCTTCATTTTTGTCATAACTCACATTATCAACTGAAAGGGGCCATTTTCTCCTTCTATCAGCCGTTTTCTGCCCCGTTTCTTCGCCTTAAAGCCAGCTCTTCTGGTTGAACAGAGACCCCCACAAACAATCTTCTGAGGAGACCCGACTGACTGCGCCAATATGGGGGTAAGAGACATTAGTGTGAATTGTTGTGCTGAGGTGTTGAATTGTGCGTCGGCGGTGGTGAAAGGGTTAAACGATGGATCCAGATGTTCATGTTCTCTGTGGCTGGACTGGTTAGACTGTCAGGTAAACCTTCCCCTCACCAGGTCACCGTGTAAAGTACCGGAGGTAACGGGACTACCCGGGGTAACGCGTTACTGTAGCGTCTCGGCTCTCGTTGTGCCTCTTGGTCACTCCAAACCAGCGTCAGCAAGATGATTTTTATTGAAAATCACATCTAGTGAGTTCCTGATAATTCACAGCAATCATTGAGGCTGTTTGCGTTACAATTGCCTGATAGTGATGTAACGCCAAAGTAACGAGTAACTGCACGGTGAGAGCAGGCCCGGCGTCTCCTCGTCTGCCCACCAATACGCATTTGCTCAGAGGAGAGGTGTGCAGTCTGCCGCACGCGATGGAGGAAATTCTAGCCTCCAAAATGAACTGAATTCTCCAGACTGCCTGGTGAGACGCCCGAGTCCCGCACGAGCCGAAGCCGCTCGTGAAGAGCACGCGTGTGGGATGCGTAATTACGCGCAGGAGCGTGAGAACTGCCGCTCACGGTGAAAACCGCTGCCCAGACTGCGGAATATCCTCATGACACACACACTCTCCTCAGGAAGGTGTGTGTTCACGGATTCATTCAGAGCTGTGAGATGCGGGATCGAACCACGCAGATCCACGCAGCCTTGTGCGTTTATCTTATTCAGCCGCCATTTGATGCGGGTTGTTTTTTTTTCTCGGCTCGTTGCATAATGTGCCGGTGCCTCCTGTTGCTGATGGGTTGGTGAAAAGGTGAAGACGTTTAGTTGTAGGTCTGGGCTCCAAATCTGCACAAGCAAGTGCGTCAAAATGGTTCCTCAGCCCCCCTCAGCTCAGCCCCCCTCAGCTCCGCCCCCCACCCTTAAAAAATGGATATGAAGGTCCCCAAAGGAAGGTAGACTCCTGGAGAGTGGACACCTCCACAGTCTGCCGTCCCCCAGAGCCTCACACACACCCTCCCACATCTGTCAGGTCGAAGGACATCCTGTTCCAGACTCTAAATTTAGAGTATGTGATTTAATTCCTACAAAAAAATGACTTTCATTCTTGTAGATTTGTTATTCAACAGTGAACAAACTCGGTATGTGGGACTGCTTCCTGAGGTCTGCTGCCCCGTCTCTTATTTCTACTGGCTGTTTGCATCAGGTTGGTTGTGGTAAGTGGAGCCAGTGAAGTCGTCCTACAGGGAACTGTGGCTTTATTTCTTCACTCTCTGTGGTCTAATAGTCCATCTTTTATAATAAAGTGTGATGGCCAGTGGTTTCTCCAGTGGGGGGTGCATTGAGAAACGGTGCCGCTCTGTCACGGTTTGTAACGCTGTCCACTATAACGCCGGAGGGGGAAACCGCACACAACTCCAACTACTGCGTTAAAGAGGGGGGGGGAGTGGAAACTCCCACGGTCAGCCATCAGAGGGGGGCGGGGTGTTAGATGGAGTGAGAGGATACTCGGGTGTAATTGGCTGCGGTGGGGGCGGGGGGACGCCACGGGGAAGCTCGGTTGACAAGGCAACACGGGGCCATTTGATCCGGGCCAATCGATTGATCGGGAGCGTCGGAGGCGGGACGGAAAGCAGAGATGAAACAAAGGTCAGCTGCAGCAACGCTCACCGGGAGGAATCGTGACCAAGAAAGTGTGATTGACACTGACTGATGGAGGTGGAGAGAGAGAGAGGGAGGGAGAGAGAGAGATGCCTTTGTGGTGAGTCACCTTGAGAATGGTGAACACTGGAAAAAGATGAAGGACTGGAGGAATGCTGGGAGACGCTGGGATGCTGCAGAGACGACTCGGGAGCTCCAGGAGAAAAATGAGGATGAATACTGAGATACGATGAGGAAAGAAGATGAATAGATCTGCTTGTATCCCATAATGCACCTGGGGCGGAAGCTTCCAGAGGAGAGCCAATCAGTGTGGGGGTGTGTGTGTGTGTGTGTGGGGGGGGGGGTAATTTATACATGATGAAGGCTTTATGCAGCAGCTCTCCACATTATGAGATCTTCACTGTAGTGGCTCCTCTCCACTCCTGGATAATTATAATCTTCATGGGAGCGACGACACCAGTGAATCTCTCCATTCTCAGTTCGTACTGTATGAATAGATTCAACATCCGTTATTAGTCGTGGAGCAGTTCTGAAAAGCAGGAAACGTCGACGTTCACCCAGTGTGAGCTACGTTTGCAAATGTTTCTCCGTCAAGGATTTTTTTAGCTGGTTACTCCCGCCTCGCTCCAGACGACCACCGGTGTCTGCTTTAGTTCCCAACGCTGCAATGTTTCATTTGTTCATCACTGAATTTAGAGAAAATCTTCGAGTTTGGCGTCCTGTGTGTTTGTATTGAACTCTTAGTGATT
>NC_137643.1:4081226-4153726 GCF_963383615.2 Lipophrys pholis | reverse complement strand
ATCAGTGACTGAAACTAGAAAAGTGATTCGGTGCAAAGTAAGAATTATCTCAAGATTCTGATCGTAGCTCATGTTCTTGTTTATTGTGTTTCATATGTTTGGAGTTCAGCTTTATGGTTAATTGCCGCTAAAAGGTAAAAACGTGATGATAACCCCCCCCCCCCCCCCGGTGCAGCTCGTGTGGTCGGGTCAGGTTGGTGGTTTAACGCCGGCTCTGCTTCTCTGTGAGATTAACTGTCCTCACGATAAACTCTGTGTGTGTGTGTGTGTGTGTGTGTGTGTGTGTGTGTGTGTGTGTGTGTGTGTGTGTGTGTGTGTGTGTGTGTGTGTGTGTGTGTGTGTGTGTGTGTGTGTGTGTGTGTGTGTGTGTGTGTGTGTGTGTGTGTGTGTGTGTGTGTGTGTGTGTGTCTTATTTTTCCTGTTCTATTGGAGGGAATGAGTCCCAACATCCGCTGGTTTAAATCCCACTGCCAGCAGGTCATTGTGGGTTCCTGAGCAAGGCACTTCACCCCAACTGCTCAGGTTGTGTCAGGATGAATATCAGGCATCAAACATGTGGATCACATGATGTGTCGGGCTGAAACTCTCACTCTGTTGTTTTTTCACTGCTTTTATGAAGCTAAAACAAAACTCTCTTGACATTCCGTGTCACATATTGATAAAACAGATAACCACGGCCGTGAATTGCCAGCCAGAGATTTGAACCAGCAGCTTGCTCTCTGACCTCCACTTCCACTTCTTAATAACAGTCTGATTTGGTTTGCTCATCAATTCTGTGTTTTACAGCTTCAGGGTTGCAGCTTTTAAAAATGAATGAAATCTCCTCCACCCCCACAGTGAAGGATGGAGCCGAGGCCGACTCTCCTCCATCCACCGTGATTCTCACCATGAATGTGTTCAGGCTGTTTGTCCTCCTGACGCCGCCTCTCAGAAACACCGATGCTCTGAATGAGCGGAGGAGTTAAGTGGAGCTCTTGATACTGGCCCGTGCTCCAATGATGCTTGATCTAATCAGGAAGTGTGGAGTTCCCCCTCTCATGCCAGGGGATTATCTCCATCTGGGTCTTTTGACTGGAACTCAAAATGAAGAGAAGAGGATGTTTCGGCAGCTGTGAATGCTCAAGGAATCGTTTGTGTGGTCAGATGGTCTCCAGATGACAAACTGTTGTTTGCTGCTTCGGCTGTGAAATATTGTTGTTCACATCTCACTAAAGTCTGTGCTCCTGTGTTTGTGTGTAACAGTATGGACGGTCGGACAGTTACCGCGTGGCCACCACGCAGGACAAGGACGAGAAGGAGTCGCCCAAGAAGAAGGGAGGCAAGGATCTGGACGACCTGAAGAAGGAAGTTCCCATCGTGAGTCCGCCGTTTCCCTTCTCCGTCGCCTCGCTGCTCTTTTCTTTCAACCTTCACAACGGCGACTGACGGCGTCAGCTGAACCTCAGTTGGCCTCATGTGAACAAACAACACAGAAACTGAAAGGAGTGGTGAAGAGAAGATAGAAAGTTTGTAGGTTCTGCATCCTGGCCGCCCGCCAGCTCCAATCTAATGTTCCTGATTGAAAAGGAGAGAGCTGCAAACCCACAGGGTTTGTCCTCGAATTAAATCAATACAATCATTCAACAAATAACATCTAATGATTTAAACGTACGATTCTAAACTGCAGAGTAATAGTTTAGTAAGCATGTGTGCAGCCTGCCGGGCAGGGTCGATGGCCATGTGGCCAAAAGTATGATTAAAATCGTAATATTTTCTTCTTTTATTTAAACCGTTAGGCTTCAGGAGGTTTGGACCAGGTAGGGTTCTACATGAACTGACGGTCTCATGACTTCTTGTCTCTTTGCAGACTGAACACAAAATGTCTGTTGAAGAGGTTTGCCGGAAATACAACACTGACATCGTCCAGGTAAGAGCTTCGCTTCCAACATGTTCTGTATCTCTTCATACGTTCCCCTGAGCTGTGAATCAAGGCAGTTCAGTATTTCTTGTGTACTCTGTTACTACAGTTAAATCTGTGTTTAATGCGTTTACATAGTGTGACTTCTGTTGAGCATCGGTCGGTCATTTCTCAGTTTCCTAACTCTGTTGATCTTTTTGATGCTCAAAGCTGTTTTTCTTCTATACCTCCGTCGTTTCTACCACTCCTCGTCCCTTCCTACTCTAATAACCCCCCCCCCCCAGGGTCTGACCAATGCCAAGGCAGCAGAGTACCTGGCCCGGGACGGCCTCAACGCCCTGACTCCTCCCCCCACCACCCCCGAGTGGGTTAAGTTCTGCCGCCAGCTGTTCGGTGGCTTCTCCATCCTGCTGTGGATCGGCGCCATCCTCTGCTTCCTGGCCTACGCCATCCAGGCCGCCACAGAGGACGAGCCCGCCGGGGACAATGTAGGTCAAAGGTCATCACAGCCTGTAGAGGAGTGAGAAAGCTCATTCTAGAACTTCATCCACATTTACAATTAGTTTCTGTGTGATCATTTTTTTGGAAACGTAGTAGTTCATAGGATAAAGCTTTGTGCCGTATGGAGGGTGTCCATGGTCAAGACGTCTTTGAAGCAATCAGAGGTCGTTTGACCTGTAATGTCTATTTTCATCACGTAAACAAATCTTAATCTGTGAGAGGCGACATCGTAACTCCAAAGCTCTCAAGGAGGTGAAAGATGAGCTGTTACTGGTCTTCTAACGTATCGCAGCACAGAGCCCTTTGCTGAGTCACTCGTCCTCAGGGATGAGGCTGTGTCACTTACAAAGACTGCGCCAGCGCTTTGTCCAAATCGTGGCCGACCCCTGGTCAGAGTGACTCCATGGTGTCAGAATCCATGTGAGCCTCGCTGAGGGGACTGGTGACTCCTGGCTTTGGTAATGGAGGGGTGAGAAGGGGGTGTCCGTGGGTCAGCACGTCGTCATGTCGGGTCAGAGCGCGGAGCAGAGCCACCGGACTGAGGCTAAACGGCTCTGACATACGCTGCACCAAAGGGCAAAAGACTTGGTGGAGACCACAGGAGGACTCATGGTGAGACAGCAGCTCTGTTGAATCACAGCATCGTCTCTAGTAACACGGGAGCCGTAGAAAAGACATATATGATCATCCATTAACACATTAGACGACAGACGAGCATCGCTTTGCTATATAAGCTCTAAACCTGTCGACAGCCCACAGATGATGTGAGGCTCACATGAAAGATGAACGTTGATTTGACTTATTTGTAGAATTCACACTTTAAAGAAGCATCGGTTTCCCAAAATAACCTCTTTACCTCCTTTGAATCCAGTGGAATTTCAAGTCTGTCTCAGTCTGCTGGTCTATTTTTTGATGTATTTTTAGAAAAAGGTGAAGTCACTCGATTTATTTCTGTATTAAATATGAAAGCCTCACGTTTCCTCCCCCTCTTTCTGTCTCCATAGTTGTATTTGGGTATCGTGCTGTCGGCTGTCGTCATCATCACCGGCTGCTTCTCCTATTTCCAGGAAGCGAAGAGCTCCAAGATCATGGAGTCCTTTAAGAACATGGTCCCTCAGGTACTCCACACTTTCACAAACCAACACCTTCATCACGTAGAGATACTTTTGCTGTGCTCAAGTTCAGAATCTCCAGTTAACACTCGCGTCTTTGAGCTGTGAAGCAGTGAAAACGTGCTTTATTTTATTGTTGGGAAGAAAGCTCTCGGGCTTTAACTTGTTTTTGTTCACTTTGTCATGATCTAATTCAGGGAAAAGACAACTTTGACCCTAACATTTATTCTCCCAGAAGGCCCATTTGTAACCGAACATGTCTCCCACAACTTTACAGGAGAGGCTGGCAACTGATATAATGACAGAACAGTTGGATGGAAGTTTCTAAATGAAGTCCGTATGCATATATTTAACATGTTTGATGATGCATTAATCTTCTTCACCTTTAAAACTAATGTATTGACTTTAAGAAACTGGCGGGTGGCCGATGAGCCTGATCAAGTGAACGATTGATGAACTGAAACATTTCTGTTCATTGATCGATTCATCTTCTGTACTGCTGCAGCTGATCCAACCTGACTGGGTGAAGGCAGAGTCCGTCACAGGACACACTTGTAGTCAGTCCTACAGGCAATCTGTAGTCGACGCTTAACCTCAAACTGGACAAAGGAACTTGGAGCATCTGGAAAGAATGACGCTTACACAGGGAGAACATGCAAGCTCTGCACAGAAACCGGAATCTAACCTGAAAACTGAACAATATGTGCAAAACTCCACTGACCTCTGTCCACAGCCTCCAACCAGCAGGAAGAAAACCAGCTTCAGATGCACTTTCAGTCTGGAGTTTGCACGTTCTCTCTGTTCCTGTGTGGATTGTCTCCATCAGCAACTGGAAAATATTATTACATCACACCCAATCAGCTGTCACTACATCTGCATCCATGTCTGGTCTCCACTTTTTCCCGGCCGTTCTCTAAATAACACCTTTAGAGAGATGTTGTGGTATTTTTATCATTAAGTGTTACAAGGTTTGAGCTTTGTAACAGATGTGTGTTTTATCTGTTGGAAAAGTGTCCTGATAGCGCAAAGGAAATGTCTTACTTAATCCTGTCCTGTGTTCTCTCTCTTCCCTCTCTCTCTCTCTCTCTTCCCTCTCTCTCTCCCCCCTCTCTCTCTCTCTCTCTCTCTCTCTCTCTCTCTCCTCAGCAAGCCTTAGTGATCCGTGAGGGTGAGAAGATGCAGATCAATGCTGAGCAGGTTGTGGCCGGAGACCTGGTGGAGGTGAAAGGAGGAGACAGGATCCCTGCTGACCTCCGCATCATCTCCTCCCATGGCTGCAAGGTGAGAAAACAACACTTCACATCATGCCGCCTTTGACTTTGACCTCTGGAGTATTGTCTCTGTCTCTCTTTCCTCCTCTTCATCTATGTGTTTTTGATATTTTTCTCTGATTGCTCTGTAGGTGGACAACTCGTCCCTGACTGGTGAATCTGAGCCTCAGACCAGGTCACCTGACTGCACGCACGACAACCCGCTAGAAACCCGCAACATCGCCTTCTTCTCCACCAACTGTGTCGAGGGTACGTTTACCATCGACGAGGTCACATTTATTACCGTCATGCTCATCGCGTGAAGGGAGAAACTCCACATCTTGTGCAGAGAGTGTGTATGTGTGTTCGCTTTTTGTACCGTTCTGTCCCAGTGCTCAGATCGTCCTGCAAACACAGACGTCCCAAATTAGTGTGATGAAGTCGCTTCACTGGAGTCTTCAGGGAGCCTGTTGAGTCGGCGTGTTACCGCTTTTAACCTGAAACCATTTCTTTTCTAGTGCAGCCATTCCAGGCCATGGTGTTACAGGGAGACCCTGCAACTCTCGTGAGGCTGCGCTCTGTGTGGCGCCCCCCTGTGGACATATTGTTGCAGTACATCCTCCCTGATGTTGCCAAACAGCCATGATCACTCCTTCGTCTTTACCTGAAGCTGAAACAAAAGTGTAAAATGGCTTTTCTTCTCTTTGTGCAGGAACTGCTCGTGGCATCGTCGTGTGCACTGGAGATCGCACAGTGATGGGACGCATCGCCACGCTCACCTCCGGCCTGGAGACTGGCAAGGTGACATATTCACCAAAACCCTTGGAATGAGACGTTTAGAGATTTTTAAGATTTAGTTTGTAAAAGTAATAATCATTCGTCTGGTTTTTTGTTTTGAATTCATTCATTCATTTCTCTTTTCAGACTCCCATCGCCAAGGAGATCGAGCACTTCATCCACATCATCACAGGCGTGGCCGTCTTCCTCGGCGTCACCTTCTTCGTCCTCTCAATCGTCCTGGGCTACTCCTGGCTGGAGGCCGTCATCTTCCTCATCGGTATCATCGTGGCCAACGTGCCCGAGGGGCTGCTGGCCACCGTCACTGTGAGTCAAACTCGTACACCGCAGTGTGTGAGTCGGATGAAACGAAATATGCTGATAACTCTAGTGCAAGTGAGGGGTGTTACTGTCTACTTGTCTTGTGTTCTAAACTGTTTTTCTACAGACTTCATGTGTAATTTTTTTCCTTCAGTTTTCAGTGTTTGCAGACTTGGGTTAGATATTAGTTTCATCAGCTTCTCCAAGTCAAACAAACAGAAAATCCAATAAAGTATATCTTCATCCCCTGAAACTAACAGTCCATTTTCAAAGAACTGAACTTCCTTTAGAATAGTGAATAACCAAAAAGAACATTGCATTGTTCTTTCGACTTAAAAAAATGGACTAAATCACTAATTTAATAAGATGGCCAGCATCATCAAGCGGTCGAACAGCGATTCTTGCAGCGTTGCACTCGCCATTAAGGACCAAATTCAACAAGGTGCAGGTTTTTAACTTTCAACGCTGCTGCTTTGTACAGTTTAAGAAATGCTGACTTTGTCTTTTAGTTTATCACGTGTTATCTTGCGCTCCATGTTTCAGTCATCAAACATTAGATTTGTTGTTTGCAGTTAAACTTCAGTTTCCACTTGTACATCCGTGTTAATGTGTCTCTGTGTTGTGTGAAGTGATCTGGCTGACGTCTCCTCGTTGTGGGCGGTTTGTCCGTCCGCTTCGTCTTTATCTGTGCTCGTCTGTCTTTGCAGTTTGCTGTCGCTCCGTGTTTGTGTGCATCTTTGTGTGTGTTTCTGCTCTAACGTAACTCTGTGTCGGTATCTTGTTTCCATAGTGAAGCTAGTGTGTTGTCTTGTGTGTCTCTCTTTCCATCTTTCTATCTTTCTTTCTCTCCCAAAAAGCAGCTCCATGTGTGTTTGTGTTTCACCCTGTCCATCCTTCTCTTTGTATGTCTCTCTCTCTCTCTCTCTCTCTCTCTTTTTCCAGGCCAGTCACGGTGCTGTCTGCAATGACAACGACTAGCTAATGTAATGACATTAGGTCTATAACTAGTCAGCCTCCTGAGCTGAACTCGGCCTCCTCTGCTTGGCCTTGGCTAGTTTTGTTTGGCCCTCTGGTTTTGCCATACTTGGCATGATAACATAATGCACCGCTGCTCTGCTTCCCTGCTTCACTCGTTCACGCCTCTTGTTCTCTCTGCAATGCTTGTTGGGCTGTGTTTTCCATCATCCTACAGACCTTTTGAGTTGAATGCATTTTGCTCTATCGAGGGATATCTTGAAGCACAGGATGAACATCTCCAGGCATGTGGGCGGGTTCGGCTCTCAGACGGGGGAAACATTTCAGTGCAGCACGTCGCCAACGACGTGTCTGCTCATTGGCACAAGTCAGTCGGTGCCTGGAGATGATCATCAGCTGCGTTACTTTACAAAAGAGATAGTAATGACTTATTTTGCATTTTGATTTGTCTGCTCCCTCCTTTTGTTTTGTTTTGTTTTGTTTTATCTCCAACTCATTTTCTCTCCTTCTCTTCCATGTGACCCTCCCTCCTTTCTCTTCCATTGCTTTGTGTTTCACCCAGGTGTGTCTGACTCTCACTGCCAAGCGAATGGCTCGTAAGAACTGCCTGGTGAAGAACTTGGAGGCCGTGGAAACTCTGGGCTCCACATCCACAATCTGCTCCGACAAGACGGGCACGCTGACCCAGAACAGGATGACCGTGGCCCACATGTGGTTCGACAATCAGATCCATGAAGCCGACACCACCGAGGATCAGTCCGGTGAGTTTTCGTGTTGTCCTAAAGACCGTTTGTAAACACGTGAAGCCTCTGTGAGGTGTTGGACTGCAGGAACATGAACACTCACTGTTATCTTTGTGTCTCTTCAGGCTCCTCCTTCGACAAGAGCTCGACAACTTGGGTGTCTTTGGCCCGCATTGCAGCTCTGTGCAACCGCGCTGTGTTCAAAGCCGGCCAGGAGTCTTTACCCATCCTCAAGCGGGACGTAGCCGGCGATGCCTCCGAGTCGGCTCTGCTGAAGTGCATCGAGCTCTCCTGTGGCACCGTGAAGCAGATGAGGGACAAGAATAAGAAGGTGGCCGAGATCCCATTCAACTCAACCAACAAGTATCAGGTGAACACTCTCCACTTGAAAACTAAGAAGTCGGACCTGAAACTGAAGCCAGAAGCTTTGTCTGAAATGTGTCTTCTGATCTTCTTCTCCTGTCAGCTCTCAGTTCATGAAACTGAAGAGGAGAATGACAACCCCTACCTGCTGGTGATGAAGGGCGCCCCGGAGAGGATCCTGGACCGCTGCTCCACCATTATGATGCAGGGCAAGGAGCAGCCGATGGACGACGAGATGAAGGAGGCTTTCCAGAACGCTTACCTGGAACTGGGAGGGCTGGGAGAGAGAGTGCTGGGTGAGGACCAGAACAAGAAAACCTCCCTGATGCTCATTTATTGTTAAACTGCGCAGGAATGTGAAGAAATAAAGTATTAAATTGAGTGTCTTTCCTCCTTTCCTTTAATTGTCCAGGTTTCTGCCACTTGTTCATGCCAGAGGACAAATACCCAAAAGGTTTTGCCTTCGACACAGATGACGTCAACTTTCAAACGGAGAATCTTTGCTTCGTGGGCCTCATGTCCATGATTGACCCTCCTCGTGCCGCCGTGCCAGACGCTGTGGGCAAGTGCCGCTCTGCTGGCATCAAGGTGGGCATCAAGTAGAACGTTTCAACGAGTCCACCCCAATACGGTCACACATTTCTGAGAGAATTTAATCAAATGTTTTATTTTGTCATCTTTTTGTTTTCAGTCCAGTTTAATCTGCTCTTCATCCTCATCTGTTGCTCCTTAGTCAATTCCTGTTTTATCGCTTACTTTTCCTTCTTCATCTTTCTTTGTGCCTTCAGGTTATCATGGTGACTGGTGACCACCCAATCACAGCCAAGGCCATCGCAAAGGGCGTGGGAATCATCTCAGAGGGCAACGAGACAGTGGAAGACATCGCTGCTCGTCTGAACATCCCCGTCAGTCAGGTCAACCCCAGGTCAGACGGGATTCATGCACGTGGCCTCCATCACATTGCTAATACAGTGAATGACTTTTAAAACATTGCATGGATATATAGAAGTGTTTTTGTGAGGGCTGTGCTTGAAATCCGATCCAGAAAGTGAATTGGTGGGCTTTGTGTGCCCTGCGTAGGGACGCCAAGGCATGTGTAATCCACGGTACAGATCTGAAAGAGCTCAACCAGGACCAGATGGACGATATCCTGAGGAACCACACAGAGATCGTCTTCGCCAGAACTTCCCCACAGCAGAAGCTCATTATTGTAGAAGGCTGCCAGAGACAGGTACATTAACCGGGAACCCATTCATTCTGTTGGAACTGCACATATTATCTCTTAACAGTTGGCAGCAATTTCTGTGAATAACACGAGCTGGTCTGTGATCAGGGCGCCATCGTGGCCGTGACAGGCGACGGCGTGAACGACTCTCCTGCCCTCAAGAAGGCCGACATCGGTGTTGCCATGGGGATCTCTGGCTCAGACGTGTCCAAACAGGCCGCAGACATGATCCTGCTCGACGACAACTTTGCCTCCATCGTCACTGGAGTGGAGGAAGGTGAGGTGAACAAAGGAATCAAAGTGGGAGAGAGTAAGAAAAAGAGCAGGCAGATCCACAAAGAATTGGGATGATGTGAAGAGAGAAAAAAATTTATTGATGTCTTCAATCAAACCTGTGAGCAGTCCTGCCAGAATCTCCCGGCCTTTTGTTGTCATTGTTGCAGTAAAAAAAGCTTTTGTACAAATTGTGGTGAAAAGAAACTCTTTTCTAAAGACAAAATGTAGTAGAAAGTAAAGAAAACAATAATAATGTGCGTCTGTGGTGTGAACAGTAGTTTCTCTCTTGGTGTTCAATAACAATCTGATCACAACCTCATTTCTTCCAGGCCGCCTCATCTTTGACAACCTGAAGAAATCCATCGCCTACACTTTGACCAGCAACATCCCGGAGATCACCCCCTTCCTGTTTTTCATCCTGGTCAACATCCCGCTGCCTCTGGGCACCATCACCATCCTCTGCATCGACCTGGGAACCGACATGGTGAGAACAGACGTGATGGATTCAGTTCCAGTCTGGTTCACCTGTGAAAACGCAAAAGACACCAGTTGGGAACATGTTGACAAAACTGGTGGTCCTACGCATCCAGCACATTGAAGTGCTTGTGTGTGTGATGTCTGATCATCCATGCTCACTCAGTCAACCAGTCAGCTGCACACAAACATGTCGGCATGTTAACTGCACAGACGCATCTGAGCTTCCAGATGACACAAACTTTTTGAGTACATAGAATCACGTTTGATTGTTTTTCACATACAAAAGTATAATTAACAGAAATCTACAAGTGATATATTGAGGGAGACACGGATGTGTTTCGATCTCCACTTGTGATTCCCCCATGGTTCACGGTCCCATGCAAGAGAAGGACACTAGGTGGCAGTGTTTGACTAAAAGAAGCAGCAGGCAGGAGGCGCTCTTTCTAGACTGAGAGACAAAAAGATCAAGTTACTAACGACTCATAAATCCTACAAACTTAAAACATGAGACCTTATCCAAAGTCAGCTTCACATGTTTGACATGACAAGATCAAACCCACCAACATATTGTCATTCTCTCTGTGTTCTGCCGCCTCTTTTAGGTTCCAGCTATTTCTCTTGCTTATGAAGCAGCAGAGAGCGACATCATGAAGCGTCAGCCCAGAAACCCACTGAGGGACAAACTGGTGAACGAGCGCCTCATCAGCATCGCCTACGGACAGATCGGTACGCTCAGTCATCACGCCATCAACTGGACAGTGCTGCATGTTGCAAAGGATTTTATTTTTAGATAAATACAGGATTTGTTTGATATCAATTAAAGCTCCCTCAGTCTTTAGGATCTGGTGTTCCCACAGAGGCTTCAGCGATTCATTTAGAGTAAACTGTGTTTCTGCAGGTATGATCCAGGCCCTCGGTGGCTTCTTTGCATATTTTGTCATCATGGCTGAAAACGGTTTCCTGCCGTCGGTGCTCGTCGGCATCCGTCTGAACTGGGACGATCGTTCCAACAACGATCTGGAGGACAGCTACGGGCAGCAATGGGTAAAGATCACTCTTCTGTTTCCTTGTTTCACTTCATTTCACTTGTGAAATCCGGTTCCTCGGACGTTCCTCCTGAAATGTTTCATAACTCCAATGCAGGATCTTGAGTGAAAAATCCCCGATATCAAGGAGATGACATCATCGTCATGAGCCTCTCAAGTAATCAAGCACCTCTCCGTTTCTTTCCTCTTTCTGCGTGCAGACCTATGAACAGCGCAAGATTGTGGAGTTTACGTGCCACACAGCCTTCTTCGTCAGTATCGTGGTGGTGCAGTGGGCAGATGTCATCATCTGTAAGACCAGACGTAACTCTGTGTTCCAGCAGGGCATGAGGTGAGTAAACTATTATCCTCCTCCTTACTGTCTGTCCTCACGCTAAAACCAGAGGAGAACTTCAGATTTAGGATCTCCAGGGTTTTACGAGTTAGAAGAGATTTGAAGAGGTCACTTGTCTCGTACTTTCTCTGTGCTGTTTTTTTTTTTTTTTCCCGTCTTCTCAACTTGCAGCAGGTTCTCTCATCAGCTCTCGTGTTTCTTTATCTTTTTCCAGGAATAAGATTTTGATCTTTGGCCTATTTGAGGAAACGGCTCTGGCTGCGTTCCTGTCCTACTGCCCCGGGATGGACGTGGCACTACGGATGTACCCTCAAGTAAGCGACACATCGATAGAGGAGTCGCTGGCTGCTCAGTAGACCTTCAGATCAGCGGTGAAATGTCTTCCACACTTCAGTCAGTCCTGAATCCTTATCTCAGGTGATTGTCTGCTCAACAGCCGGGCCGACCAAATGACTGAGAATCTTCAATTTCAATTTATTTATTTATCAGGGACAGTGCAATATACATAGAACAAATCTGATGTGTTGCACATAGAGTATATAGCTTGTAAAAGAGGAAACAACAGTACATACAACACCAGGATACATCAGACAAGCAGAAATATACAGAATACACAGAGTAAATATCTGATTCACAATTACCTGTTGTCATAAAACACATTCCCTCCCTTCAAGAGAAACAGGAGAGCTTGTTTAAGATTCTCCCTCAGAAATATTCAATGACTGTATTATTTTTATTAATTAAAACACAACAGTGCAGCTTTAAATCAGTTAGTCAGCATTAGTTCTTTAAGCAGGTATAAACCTCCCTGAGATTAAAACCTTTTGTTCAGCCACAAACAAACAAGACAAATACAAAATGACTCCATCCTGCATTAAAACATTAAAATCCATCCATGTTTCCATTCTGCCAGGATCACTAATCTGTTCTTGGCACAATTCAGTGAAACTGTTCCGGCGCTGTTCTCACTCAGTCCCTTTCTCCCTCCGTGTGCGTCTCAGGCCCAGCTGGTGGTTCTGTGCGTTCCCGTACAGTTTCCTCATCTTTGTTTACGATGAGATCCGGAAAGTCATCCTTCGCCGGAGCCCTGGAGGTGAGACACACCGACACACGACAGCCGTTTCACCGGTTCAGTGAAAAGAAACTGTTTAACAGTAGTTCTTGTTAAGAACTTTAAAACAGTTTAATCAGAGTTTATTAGTTGTGATCATGTCGTCAAACTGCTTTAAAAAAAACACTTTGTGTTTGTTGGGGAAGATGTACTTTACACACATTCCGACCTGAAGTGAAACTCCACATTAAGTTTTTCGATCGGTCACAGTTTTCACTTTCCTTTCTCCTTTTCTTCCCTTTCCCTCTTTTGCTCTTCTCTTCTTTCTCTGCAGGTTGGGTGGAAAAAGAGACGTACTATTAAATTATCAAAGCATCATTTACTTCTTCCCCTCATCCTCCCCTGAGCTCACCCCTCCTCCCTCCCCCTCCTCCTCCCTCATCATCTCTGCCCCCCCTCCCCCCGTCACACTCAAACTGTACAAGAAAACAATGTTTACTCCTCTTCCTCATCTTCATTTCTTCATCCTCATTTCCTAAATAAAGAAATAAACAAACGCCAAGACGTCGATGACCAGAGGACCAACGACAGAGGAGGGGAGGATGGGGGGGGGTTGTTTATCCTCTCTGTCCGTCTGTTCTGTTTCTTTCTATCCAAAGTCTTTACAGCACGACTCTGCCAGTAACACTGTTTGTGCCGCCGCCTGTTACACACTGTGAGCAGCAGCAGCCACTCTTCATGCGTGCGCTCGACTTCCACCCACGTGTGGCGCTGAACAAAATAGAAGTAACGAAAAACTAAAGGAATAAAGACGACGACTTGACTGTTCCACTGCCGGCAGCTCGACTATCGACTGGTGGCGTCATCGCCCGGGTCCGGCTACGTAATCACTGCCACTCTCTGCCATTCACCCACGATGACTTTACTCTCTCTCTCTATCTATCTCTCTCTCTCTCTCTCTCTCTCTCTCCTCCTCCGTCTCTCCTCTCAATTAACAGTCTCTCACTGGCGCCCTCCACAGGGTGGAACCCCCCCCTCCCTCCTACACCCCCCAGATTTTTGTTTCTGCTTATTGTTTTCTAATAGACGACTGGGTGTTTTTTAAAAAACTGAATTGTTCGTAAAAGTTTTCTGTATTTTTATTTTTTCTTTAAGTTTGGAGTGGGTCTGAGAGCTGCTTGTTTTCATTCAGACATGACAAAGCACACTGTCTTTTCCTCTCCTCTTTCTCTGCCACCCCCCCTCCCCTCCCCCCCTCCCCCCGCCTGCCGATCTGTCTCCGTCTGTCTGTCTGTTTGTGAACACCGTGAAACAAATCCCTCCGTCCTTGTAAACTTTCACCCACTTTCACTACCTGCAACCCCCCCACCCACCCCCCCACCCCTCCCAAATTCACCCCGTTTAAAAATCAATCTTTCTGTGTCCTCGGAAAAAGAGATTTCTCTCCAATTTCATTATTTAAATCTGTGGATATTTCGAACAAGGCACTGTACCTTCACTTGCAAAACAGCAGCAAAAAAAAACAAAAACGAAAATGAAATAAACTAGAAGGATCTCTCTTTTTTCAGCTTGGTCTCCAGTTTGTTTTTGTGTGGAGTTTTGTCAGAAAATGGAAATAAATGCTGTGACCAACTCTTACGTATTACAACAGTGTCAAGTCTTCTCTTTTCTTTTCACTCCAGTCGAAGCTCATTCAGGTCAGGAAGACTGTTCCTGTGACTCATAGAAATAAGTTAGAGTGAAGACAGCCAGTCTCGTCAATAAACAGGAAAACAAAGTCATCGATGTACCAGGCTGCGTCGGGAATGGCGACAATCACATGCAAGAAAAGAATCATCTGTTCAAATTGTGATAAAAATTCCCAAAGAGGAGAAACTCATCAGCAGCACTTATTGGAGAGTAACGACAGAAATGTCCTCAGGAATCGTCCCTCCATCTTCTTCCTGTCACCGTGAGGCGAGAGCGCCAACGGCAGCAAAACCATGCAGCCTTGGGGAGTCGGAAACCGTTCACAGCTCCGAGCTGACGGGAACAATAACAACAAAGCCTGTGTGGCTGTCGGGTCATTTAAAATGTTTTAAGTTGAAAATAATTCCATAGGTTGTGGGTATCAGTTGGTAGAGTTGAAGTGTCTTCGAGCAAGGCGCTGAAGGGCCTGATGGTGTGTGTGTGTGTGTGTGTGTGTGAGTGTGAGGGTGAGACGTGTGAATGTGAAGTCTGTCCCTGTGACGCTGCGGTACATGAATCCTGGAAGCCACAGTGTTTCTCTGCACTGGACCTTTTCTTTATTCGCCACGGATCCTCTTCCTGCTGTAACTGGGATTCAAACCGTGGTTCTCCCCATTCCAGGTCAGGATTTAACTCGACGCACCGCCACGCAGCGGGAAGTGAAGAGTGAGTGAGTGCAACACTGCAGCTTTTGTCACAAACAATAAAACAATGATGCAGAAGAAGAGAGAAACGGAGCATGTGAATCAGTTTTATGTTGCTTGTGACTGGATGAGTCTTACTGTCTACACACACACACACACACACACACACACACACACACACACACACACACACACACAGAGTGACTGAGTGCAGTGGTGTTGATGTTTCATGAATACTATTACAAGGCTCACAGAGCAAATGAGTGCTCCAGCCCACTTGACACACGCCCTTGTAACCCAGGGATATAGGTCACCTCCTTTGTTACTTTCTTTCGGCTCCTTTCTCTCCGGAGTGTCACACCGTCGCACACAATATCGTGTCCCTTGTTCACTAACTGCTCAAAATCTCTTGCATACACTGATAGTGTGACGAGGTTAATGAAGACGTAACCTGCAGGCCGTCGTTCCTGGACTGTAGATGTTTCCTCTCCTCTGATAGGACGAGCATTTGTCAAATTCAATTCTAAACCGAATGTATGTGCAATTTGTACGAGGAAACAGATTGGAACTTTTAACATAAATGTAACAGGATTAAATGGTTTGCTTTCCTGTGTTTGTGGGTGTTTCCACCAGCGTCTGGCCAATCAGAGATGAGAGGGGGGCATCCGCAGCCTTTCCTTCAGGTGATGTTGGGCCTCCAGGTGACGACGGTTGGTCACCACTGATTTAAAGCGCGTTCGGATCAATACAGCAACGGTTGTTTTATTACGCACATATCACATCCAGAAGAGGGCAGAAAGTCACCGGTCTGATATGGACTTTTCTCTTCTATAACGATCTCCGAGTTAAGCTTCAGCTGGAAATATCCTCCCGACATTGTGCTGGAAATGATAGATAAACGCAGAGATCCCATCTGCAGGTACTTCCTATCTTCCTCGTGGTCACTGAGGCTCTCCGGCCTCGGGGCGCCGATCCCATCTGATGATAAAACTCTATTAAAACGCCTCAAACGTAGATGGTTTTGTTTTTAGTGAATGTGGCCGAGGAGAAGTTGGGATTTGTAAGCGATGATTTTAATCTTCACACTGGTGCTGTCCGACTGTTGGTTGTGCAGAATGAATGAAGTGGGACATGAGCAGACTTTCTTATTGGGATTTGTCTGATATCACAGGCTGCAGTGATGAATCAATGCAAACAAACTATTGAGCTTCATGCGACAGAGTTCTTATCAACACGTGGCATTGATGTTTATTCTCATAATGTACAGCAGCATTATTTCTTTTGAATGTGGTTACCTCCAAATAAACCGTTAAAATACTTTTTACATTTTAAAGCAAGTATAAAAATTCTCCATGTCATGGATTCACATTAAATATCTTTTAAAATTCTCTTAATGTATGAAGAGCTGCAATAACCCTCCCTTCGCTTTTTAATTTGCTCGATTTATTCTTTTTTCTTTCTTTCTTCTTCTTGAGCTTCCTGCTAAAACATCATTATTTCTAAGGCCAGATTGAATTGTGACTCTATATCGTACAAAATGTGTCTCTCATCACATCATTGCACCGGTTTGTGTTTAATTCTATTATTCCAGCTACCTTGTGTTGCACCTCAGCTCAGTCTGAGTGAAAACATTAAATTATCATATGAAAGTGCTGCATGTTTGGTTTACATGTGCAGTGTGTTTGAAGAACACCGTATACCACAGTGTGCATCGCGCTCCGTTTCCTTCTCACTGCGGTGTGAAATATGGGAGATGTGTTGGAGACCCCACGAGGCCGGTCGGCACCTCGGGGTGTGTGACACTGCAGTGAAAGTCTTTTTATTCACACAACCAGGAATCCTCGAACAAACCGTCTGTTAGAATATGAAAGAGAGGAGATGCCTTATAGCAGTGCAGCTCCACTCATTATGAGACACACACACACACACACACACACACACACACACACACACACACACACACACTCACCCTTTTCTTATCCTCCATAACAACCACACTAAAACACCTTTCCTCTCTCTCTCCCACACACACACACACCCTCTCTTAATCTTCTTCCCACTTATTCTCCCAACGCTCTCCTCCCTCCCACTACCTCTTTCTTCCAAATCACACACACACACACACACACACACACACACACCATCTCTCAATCTCCTACCCGATTACACCCGCACGCTAAAACCCCATTTTGCACACCTCCCCAACACACTCACACACACATGCCTACTACCTTCCCTAAAACCCTTTTCGTTTCCCCTCTCTCTCTCTCTCTCTCTCTCTTTCTCTCTCTCTCTCTCGCTCTCTCTCTCACAGGCCCTCTTTTTGTCAGCCACTAACCCCCCCCACCCCCACCCCCACCCCCACCACCACCCTCCTCCCAGTAATCTGGCTGGCCCGTGGCCTCCTCTCTCTCGCTCCACTGTTCTGTGTGATAGAATATCGATCGGTTTGCCTCGGCTCGGCGTGGAGCAGGAGGAGGGGGCGGCTGTAGGGCTATAGGGTGTGTGTGTGTGTGTGTGTGTGTGTGTGTGTGTGTGTGTGTGTGTGTGTGTGTGTGTG
Source organism: Lipophrys pholis (assembly GCF_963383615.2). Taxonomy (NCBI): domain Eukaryota; kingdom Metazoa; phylum Chordata; class Actinopteri; order Blenniiformes; family Blenniidae; genus Lipophrys; species Lipophrys pholis. The sequence goes on along the minus strand of NC_137643.1, from coordinate 4,136,446 downwards.
TGTGTGTGTGTGTGTGTGTGTGTGTGTGTTGGGGGGGGGCAGTGGTCAGACATGCTCCAAGGTTGTTACCACAGCAACAGCGGGATGGGTCAGAGGGTTGCCATGGTGCCTAGGTCGCAGGGTCAGGGGAGGGAGGGGGAGGGGGGGGGGGGGGTCCTGGAGGGCTCCTCGACTATATATGTGTGTGTGTGTTTGTGTTAATAGGAAGGGAGGGGGCGGGCGAGGAGAGAGAGAGGAGTCCAGTCCAGCTATATTGGGTGTGTTAATAATGAATGTTGTTGTATGTGGCCGCTGTCTCTTCCTCTCTCCCTCCGTCTGCGTCTCGCTCGCCCCCCCGTCTGTGTGTTTGTCGCAGTCTTATATGAAGCAGCAGAACATCATCGACACTCCAGCCCAGATTTTATAATCTGGAAATAAACTTTAAGAAGCATTTTCTCTGATCCTGATAAAGTCGACAGGATGAAATCGCCACCGCGACCCAACGTTCATAAAACAAGAATACTGTGAGCAGCTTGCTATTTTAATCAATTGTAGTCCTTTTCCTTTACCATTTTTATTTAATTTATTCTATATTTTTTTGTTTGTGGGGATTGTTTGTGGGAAGTATTTACTTGTACAAATTTGAATTTAACAGCAGTTCAGGCAAAGAAATATGGAGGTTTTTGTGTTTTCTGTAGACAGATGACACATTTCTATATTATGACGTTATGTCTATTTTCTTATGTTCTTTCTTTCATTCTTTATTGATTTCTTAGTCGATCATCAAACTGATCACTCGTTTGGTCTTTATTATATATTTAAAAAAAGTTGACCAGTTGACATGATGCTGCTTAAAATCTGTTATTTTTATTCCACAAAACTCCAAATAATCACATTTAGGGCTTTAAATTAAACACAGTTAAATACACTTTAATTGACTGTTGCTGTCGACAAGTCGAACCACAATATATTAGATTTACTGATATTTTTTTAATGCCTCTCGGTCTCTAAGGTGTCTCACAGCGTTGAGAGGGAGCTGGTGATTCTTACAAATGTCTTGTTTTTTTTACTTTTTAATTTCTGAAGCCAAAAAGTCATTTTGTCCAGATGTAGAACTCTCCCTCACATGAAGTGTAAACATATCAAATCTAAAGACTGTGTGTGTGTGTGTGTGTGTGTGTGTGTGTGTGTGTGTGTGTGTGTGTGTGTGTGTGTGAACGCAGTCATCACCGCCGTTTCCCCGCCGCTCTGTTCCCTCGTGTTCAGTTACCTGCCGTTTGATTAAAGGTGTGAGATTGTTTCCACTCCGGCACGAGGAGCCGAGCCCCTGGTCTTCACCCTCATCTTCATCACCACCGCGGTCCACACGGCAGCAGCTTCAGGGCGGAGAAACACCAGGCGAGAGAACTGAGAGTCGTCAGGATCAAATACAAAGCGTGTGATGAGTGGAGAGGAACTATGAAAACCTTCAGTAGATCTGCAACGAAGATCACCTTTAGTCTTTCAACAGCTATTTTTAGAATCAGAGGTCGAGGATGTTTAAAAACTCGTTTTCTCATCCTGCAACAACAGAAGCACACATGCAGCTTCTCAGTGTCATAAAGTCTATAAAGTGAGTTTGATCATAGTTAAATTTGATGCCATCAGTCACTGAGTCCTCTCACTCTCACTCTCACTCTCACTCTCACTCTCACTCTCACTCTCACTCTCACTCTCACTCTCACTCCAGCCACCTTCTGTTGACGTCTATTAAAAACCCTGATAGGTGGAGGACATTCGGGGCCGAAGCTCGGGGGCCAAACGCAAACTGACTGAAAAACACACCATGCAGGAATACATAATAAATAAAAGCTGGAAAATTCCTCATTGCCTCAAAAATAAATGGCTTTTGTACGTTTTTTTTATCACAAAATACACAAATATGAGAGTCTTGATGTGATGGGATCTACTGAGTCGTCTCAGTGAGGTGGATTTTACAGTGTTTCCAGAACTTTTCACATTTTAATCCAGGATTAATCCCCTGCAGTCCTGCGGCCTCTGATCAGCTGAGTGAGGAGTTTCTCATGTTGTTTCCACACAGTGAATTCTCCCGTTTGCTGTTCGCCGTTAAACGTGACAGGAGGAGAAGAAGAGCCGCTAATGTTTGCCGGGTTGTGGTTCAGAATACAAATTCACATCCAGCTTGACTTATCTGGTCAAAAGCACCTTAGTACCGAGATTTCCTTTTTTTAGATTTTAAGCCAGTGGACCAAATAGGATCTTAAAGTCACAAGGCGTCCGTGCAAAGCCAATCTCTTGGCGGCGCAGACCCCCGGCCCCGGCCCCTCCAGTATCCTGCAGCAGCACTGCAGGGTTATCAAACGGTCCCCGTGCAGCTTGGACGACCACATGTGTGACTGATTTCAGACATTTCACTGCTGCTGCTGCTGTTTGGAGGAAACTTTGTGAGGATTCTCACCCCCCCGGATGCTGCCCCCCCACCCCCCCACCCCCCTGGATGCTGCCCCACCACCCCCCCGGATTCATAGTTCCGTCACTAACAGTCGGTGTCTCTGTCATGTCCTCTCTCCTCTCTCCTCTCTCCTCTCGCTGTCTTCCTGCAGGACCTCTGCTGTGGAACTCTGTGACCTGAAGCTTGTAAATTAGCTGACAGCAACTGGGTTGGTTGTTTGGTCGGTTGGTCAGCTGGTCGGTTGGTCGGCTGGTCGGTCGGTCGGCTGGTCGGTCGGTCGATTGGTTGGTTTGTTGGTCGGCTGGTTGGTTGGTTGGTTGGCTGGTCGGTCGGTTTGTTGGTTTGTTGGTTGGTTGGTTGGTCGGTTGGTCAGTTGGTCGGTCGGTCGGTTGGTTGGTCGGCTGGTTGGTTGGTTGGTTGGTTGGCTGGTCGGTCGGTTGGTTTGTTGGTTTGTTGGTCGGTTGGTTGGTTGGTTGGTTGGTTTGTTGGTCAGTCGGTTGGTTTGTTGGTCGGTAGGTTGGTTTGTTGGTCGGTTGGTCGGTCGGTTGGTTTGTTGGTCTGTTGGTTTGTTGGTTGGTTGGTCGGTTGGTTTGTTGGTTTGTTGGTTTGTTGGTTGGTTGGTTTGTTGGTTTGTTGGTCGGTTGGTTTGTTGGTTTGTTGGTCGGTTGGTTTGTTGGTTTGTTGGTCGGTTGGTCGGTCGGTTGGTTTGTTGGTCGGTTGGTCGGTCGGTTGGTTTGTTGGTCGGTTGGTCGGTCGGTTGGTTTGTTGGTCGGTTGGTCGGTCGGTTGGTTTGTTGGTCAGTTGGTCGGTCGGTTGGTTGGTTGGTCGGTTGGTTGGTTGGTCATCTGGTCGGTCGGTCGGTCGGTTGGTGGTCTTCATCCTATCATTGTCTGGATCTGCAGGTTTCTTCCTCTCCACTCTCTTCGCTGGTTCCTCATGTAGGATTGTTGAGTTTTCTTCTTTGTATTTTTTAGATGTAGAATTTGTTCTAACTGCTGTTTTACAAACGAAACTGAATTAAACATTGATTTGATTTCCACCCACATATATAAAGAGAGAAATGTGGACTTTTAATATGAAAAGAAGAAAAGGTTAACTTTTTTACCTGTTGACAGCGGAGTACAGATTGATCATCTGATCTGCTGATGATTCGGATTCAAACCCTCAACCAGGTTCAATGTTTTACTGGATTTACTTCATGTTTAAAGTTTGGTGGCTCCGTCACGCGACCTGATGACAGGAACACTGAGGGCCGTGATGAAGATGGACCTCAGGAAGCAGTTCAACCTGTATTCCGGGTGAAGGCTCAGACTTTGGCTGCAGTTCTGAGCTCTGACCGCCAGGTGGCGCACGAAGTCCTTCAGCTGCAACCTGAACTGGGAAGAGATCAGAAGTCAAAGCTTTGAAAGGAAACCGGTCAGATTTCTGTCTCAGTCTCACGAGTCATCAGAGGATTTAAATCAGCATCTTTAGCATTATTAGAGGATTTCTGAAGTTTATTTCTCCTTCTAGTTCAGAAACTTATTTATTTTTCTAGTTTTTGCTCCATGACGTTTGTGTTTATTTGACTCGTGACTCATTAGAAGTGTTTGGCTGTGATCTTTTATATTGGTGCTTGTGTGCAAAGTTTTATGAACCAGACGTGTTTCTGACTTTAAAGTCAAATGTCAGAAAATGTAGCTTCCTAAAGGCCTTGAATTTTCTACTTTGTCTCGACCAAACCAACGAGAGGGTAACTCTAGAACTCAAACTGAATTATTCATCTTAACATCAGATTTTTAGTGAGCACTTATTAAATATTCTGCAGATGTTCAGCTCTACCCTGAATGTGACACGACGCACTCTGCTGACCTGGAACTTGTTGGTATCGACATGATTTGAACTCTGGATGTTTAAACTGGATCAAATCCTGAATCGTCCCGATGAGCCAGACCTTCGTCTGGGACGTCAGAAGTCTTCAGCTTCACTTCTGCCGACTTTCCTCCTCTTCTCCTTCTTGTCCGGGTCATTTTTGGTTGTTGTTGTTGTTGTTTAGTTTTTTTTCCTGCTGAGGTTTGATTTCTCCTTTAATGATGCTTACAATGTCTGGGTTTTTTCTCCCCTTTTCTTTTTCTATGACCTTAATATAACTTTTATTAGATGGGAGAGAAATCACTTTCCCAGATGCTGAAGCGCCGTCTGCCATGAGCTGAGCCTCATCACCTGCACACACACACACACACACACACACACACACACACACACACACACACACACACACACACACACACACACACACACACACTTTCCTGGCTGCAGTCTCAACTCGGTCGCCATGGAAACAGCTAAGATGCCGAGTAGTGTGTGTGTGTGTGTGTGTGTGTGTGTGTGTGTGTGTGTGTGTGTGTGTGTGTGTGTGTGTGTGTGTGTGTGTGTGTGTGTGTGTGTGTGTGTGTGTGTGTGTGTGTGTGTGTGTGTGTGTGTGTGTGTGTGTGTGTGTCACTGTAAAGTTAAATAGAAATCCTCTGAAGGTCACTATAGATTAAAGGTGAGTGTGTTTCATCGTGTTTCTAAATGAACACACGTCATTTAAACATCTTTTACCTCAGAAAATAAATTCCTGGATGATTTCGGTCTTTTGTCACTTCCAGTGTTGAAACATTGAGTTTTTTTACTGTCGAACGTCAGAAGGTCTGACTCGGTTTGGAGCCGCTGAGGAGCTGAAATCCAGTTTACTGGAGGAAAAGTGCCTCATCAATGCTGAACTAACTCAATCCTGCTGCTGCTGCTTCTGCTGCTGCTGCTGCTGCTTCTGCTGCTGCTGCTGCTTCTGCTGCTTCTGCTGCTGCTTCTGCTGCTGCTCCTGCTGCTGCTGCTGCTGCTGCTGCTTCTGCTGCTTCTGCTGCTGCTTCTGCTGCTGCTTCTGCTGCTGCTGCTGCTCCTGCTGCTGCTGCTGCTGCTTCTGCTGCTGCTGCTGCTCCTGCTGCTTCTGCTGCTGCTGCTTTCCTGCTCCTGCTTCTGCTGCTTCTGCTGCTGCTGCTGCTGCTGCTGCTCCTGCTGCTTCTGCTGCTGCTGCTGCTGCTGCTCCTGCTGCTTCTGCTGCTGCTGCTTTCCTGCTCCTGCTGCTTCTGCTGCTGCTGCTTTCCTGCTCCTGCTGCTGCTTCTGCTGCTGCTTCGCCATCACGTTGATGTTTTATCTTTATCTTTCAGGAAGTGCTAACATCCAGGACATAGAGCATCTTCCTCCCACTAAACCGACTCATGCAGACACAGTAACGTCAGAGCTTCTAATCTGAATAATCTAAAGGTCAGGAAGCTCCTCGCTTCTCGTTTTTAGTTGTTCGTTCGTTTTCAGGACAAATTTGCAGAAAACAGGTGTTTTGTCTTCCTCAACCAAAAACATTAAAATGTGAGAATGTATTTATTTAATTTACCCGCAGTGTAAAAGATGGAATCCCTCCTCCCTCCTCCCTCCTCCCTCCTCCCTCCTCCCTCCTCCCTCCTCCCTCCTCCCTCCTCCCTCCCTCCTCCCTCCTCCCTCCTCCCTCCTTTCTTCCTGCCTCCAAACAGCCAGATGGGCCGGAGCTGCTTTTCTTCTTGAGGCCCGGTGCACGTGCCGAGGACACTGGGCCTCAAAGCGTTTAATTCACCAGCTTTAGACGCCTCCTTCTTTTAACCCCCCGTGACCAACGCCGTCACCCTCCTCCTTCCTTCCTCAACTCTTTCTCTCCGCTTCCTGGCCTCTTCTGTTCTGCTCGATTATCTCCTCTTCAGCTGCACTTCTCCTCTCTCCGTCCTGATAACCTCCTCAGATTCCCTCCCACTATCTTCATATCCTGTCATGTTCGCCTTTTATCCATCTTATTGTGTTTCTTTCTTTCTATCACACAAAGATTCATACGTTTATTTTTTGGCGGGTTAAGGCGCCTGCAGAATTGAGCTAAATCTAGAAAAGACGCTGAATCAACAAATAATCTTTGGGATAAACAGGATTTTAATCAACCTGCTAAAGATGTAGTCAGTTAGTTTATGTAAATGTCAGATTAAGACAGGAGAGCATCTCTCAGTATATTTTATTCTTAATCATAAAATAAAAGTAAAAGTGTCATTTTGAACCGATACAGGTGCCGATATATGAGATATATGAGATATATGAGATATATGCGATGTATCAGTAAATATCCCAGAGAGCTTCACAGCTGTTCTGCTGTGAGAAACTTTAATGTTTGTCAGCTTATTGACAATAAACTTGTCATTCATTGATGTTAATTTGCCAGATTGAACTGAGAGAGGAAACACTGCATTACTTAATTTCTACCATGAAAGAGGTAATAGATTAAATCTGGAGTATTTGGAAATAATGAAAGGGTCGATTGTTTCTCTCACACGTTTGAAAGAAATAACCTGATGAATTCGATTCAGACACTCGAAGCTTTACACTTTCCTGTTTTAGGAAGAAAAAAAAATCTCTCTCTATATATATCTATATATATATGAAACTTCAATCTCAAAGTAGGCCACATTATTTATTCTCCTGTGCAGTGAAGTAAACAAGCAGAAGACGGGAAAGCAGACCAAAGAGGGGGCAGATATCTCCACCTGCCCCAGCAAATTGCCCCCTGTATATATACATTATTGCTGAGGAAGAAACATGAAGGTGTTGGGAGGCAGAGAGCCGCTTGAACTGCTGCCTGCAGGCGAGTTTGACCTCCTCCTCCCTCTGACTGAGCCTGAACCTGACGGAGAGAAGCTGCAGCCCGACGTCTCACACTCTGCCGGAGTCCCAGTGACTGGTGTGAGGCGGAGGTGGAGGTGGAGGCCTCCTCACAGCCCTGATGACCTCCTCCCTTTACTCTGCCTAATTAGTCCACATGCAGGAGCAGGAAGGAGGAGCTTCACCTGCTGCAGAGCAGCTGCTCGGATTCCTTCAATCTGCAAAGTAAATCTAAACAGATTTTGTTTTTTCTTTTTATTTCATTCATTTTTTTTCAAGCTTGACATAAATCCTCCTCTTGTTTCTGAGCACTGGAGTCTGCAGCCGCGTCATCGGCAGGAAACGGGATTATTTAGTGCCGCCTGCCTCTAATTGTTATTGAATGTGCTCAGTATTTATTCGGGATTATTCGGGGTTAACGTGGAAATAATGAGGTTGCCGATCTGGAGGCGGACGGAGGGAGATCGATGAACACACTGACTTAATTACCGAGAATCAATTAAAAGGAGGGAGAGGGCTCGTGAGAGCAAACACCCTGCAGAGACCGTGTGTGTGTGTGTGTGTGTGTGTGTGTGTGGGTGAGACAGTGAGTGACATCAAGACGTTTCTCCCTCGAGCCCCTTAAAACACACCCACGAAGGTGTGACACGTGGCGGCAGCTGACGTCATGCAGATCACCCGCCACGCGAGCGTCTGAACCCGCCAAAAACTTGGGGCTGGAGCAGGTAAATGAAAGGACACACACACACACACACACACACACACACACACACACACACACACACACACACACACACACACACACACACACACACACACACACACACACACACACGGAACCTTCCGCGTGCAGAGTCACGCACCTTGCGCGTGCCACTCATATCGCCAATCAGGTGGTCACGCGCACGTTGTATTGTGTAGTTTCTAATCTGATCTTTCTTTAAAACGATCAGAAATATTTGACATTTATTTAACGTTACCTTGTTTTCTTCTGTTAATCCCGCTCATCCTTCATCTCTTGAATTATTGCATTTAATTTAAGATTAGAGGGAAGAAGAAAAAAACCCCGCCGAGGTCATTACACGATGTTTTTATTGGCGTTATTCCAAATTAACTATGTTTTTATAGGTTCTGCTTACAGTTGAAATTATTTGATTTCAGCTTGTTTTAAACCAGTTTGCATATTTATGTTAATAACTGAACAAACATTACAAACCGCCTCCAGGATGTTTTTTAGTGGATCATTTCTTTCCTCTTCAGAGTGTTTTGGGATTATTGGAAGAAACGAGCTGCAGCAGGTTTGATTTAAATTCTTAATCCAGATTATTTGCCTATGAAATGGAGATTTAATTGGATTAATATTGTTCGTTTGGGACTTTAAATCTGGTTTATATTAAAACACTTTACAAATAAAAGAAGAGGCTCAATTTTATATCGCGAATATGAACAAATTTGCAAATATGCAAATAAGCCACGATAAAAAAAAAGGTGACGAATGACGGGAAAAGAAATGATCGTCTGAAATGATAAATATAACAGAAGAGTATTTATGTGTGTTTCTTCCGTCTGAAGTATTTCGCTTTTATTTTGTATTTTTTGGTTGATATGCAGTGGATGTAAATGGCCTCTGAGCGTCGACAGGGAGAAACTGGAAACATTTAAACTGTTTAACTTCAACAAACGGACTAAAATACACGAGAATTATATTTTACTAAAAAGAAAAAAGTGCATGCAAACGAAATTAAAAGCTTGAATAAATTAGTCAAAAGAACCGAAACTGGATTTGACTCATGAAAGACAATCGGGTAAGAATGAAGATCATCGATCATTTTTACGCCTTTTTTGTTTTCGTTTTTGCATGAATTAAAAAAAAACACATTTAGATAAACGTTTATGCATTGATCCCAGGTGTGGTTTTAATATCATTTTGTGAGTAAAGTTAAAGACTGCAGGCTGACATTTGGAGATAAAAAATTTCCTCATTGTGTCTGAAAATTGTGCCAAGACTCTCAAATTTGTCTTCCATCGATTTTCCATCCAAACTGGCGACAGTTTGACTTTCATTTGAACTGATGAATAATAAGAGTTTCATATCTAGAGGGCCACATGTCCCCTGGCGTCCACAACAGCTCCTGTAATTCTCCAGCTCAAATTATGTCGTTTTATGAAATCTCGGATCAAAATGACCGTTTTAACTCCAACGTTTTGCTGAGTGACTTTCTGCTTTATGCTGTGAGACAGTTACGCCTTTTCTGTTGGGAGGAAAATCAAATTTAAGAAATAAATCCTATTTTTAAATTGTTCATTTAATTTATAAATGCATGCACAGCCTTCCATCTGGACGCACTAAATCTAAGATGCAGAAAAATATAAAACAACATGTTAGAGTAATATATAACACAACATGAATATTGTCACTGAGGCTTTTATGTCATTAAGTGATGCTCTGTCCTTTTTTTTTTTTTTTTAACTTCTTTGCCTTTTTCTTCTCCTGTCTGTCTCACAGGAAGACTCCCAGGTCAAAGGTCATCTGGCCACCAGGCCCCGGGTGGAAATGTGGAGAAGCAGCATGCAAGAAGCCGTTTGTCCCCCGAAAACACAACAAATGAAGACCCGCTGTCCCTCCAGGAGTCAGACGGTATCATCCTGCCTACTGCGTCTTCGTGCTGCAGCAGCGTCCCGCAGGAGTCACAGGTGAGCTGGGTTCTATTTGAATTCTGCATGTCTCAACCAAAAGCATGACTTTCCATTACTTTCTCTACCAGCGTGTGCAAAAATAAACCAAACATCATGAGGTGACGTATTGGCTCCTCATGAAAAATACACTTCTTTTGCCTTTTTCAAAGCGCGACAGTTTCTTATTAAACACGATCGCTGACAAATGTTTGTCAAAAAAAAAACTTTTGTACAACATAACGGCCCCCACCCGGGGGAGGAGGGTTTGAATCCCGGCTGCAGGAGGAAGAGCATCGAGTGTGAAGACGAGACAAATCCACGGCGCAAGATGCAGCTGCAGCCCCTGGGAAAAAAATAAACAAAAAACACTAGATAATATCAGTCTGTAGTAAAACAAGGCGCCGGTGCTGATAATATACACAAAGTGACGCATTAGTGACGCTATTAGAGTTTTTAGCTCAGCGGTTCAGTGTGGAAGCTGCAGGAGACAAACAGACGCTTCATCGCAGGTGAAGCTGCAGCCACGTGGGAGGAACCTTCAGTTCATCAACGCACTTCTGTCGCCTGTGGAAGAACTCCTCCATTCTCATATACTCCTTTATTTAGTCACAAGTAAAACGCATATTAATACCGGGGCTTGCAGCAAACGCAAAAACTCCATTCTCCATGTAGGTTAGTGACATTCTGCAGGTTTACTGTTCAGTTTTAGTGCAGGCATGTTTAAATGGAGGCTTAAAAATTGAAGGATATTCAGATTTAGCCTGGAATATTCAGTAAAGTGACACTAAAGTGGACAATAGTTAACCTGATTATGAAGAATGACACAAAATTCTGCACTAGTAAAGATTTAAAACGATCAGGATCACAACTAAAGCAGCTTCCTGTTAATGGAGCCCCCCGTTCGCCACTCCTGGCGTTAATATTTAAATGAAATGCTTGAAGGTGAGTGTAATTACAGAAAATCCCAGTGTCAGTGAATGTGTCATTTGTCTGGCTGAGCTCTCAACTGGAGGCTGTGCAGTAATATTTCCTCGTTGCTGCGTGGAAAATAAGGATCAGGACTGCCCAGAGCCTGATAAGAAAGAAAAGCCCCTCACACACAGGCCTGCTCTTACCCCCTGTGGTTCACTGTCATCGCTGTGAAACTCACCCCTCTAATCTGAATTAATTTCAAATTAACTGATAACATCAATCAGAAAACACACACACACACACACACACACACACACACACACACACACACACACACACACACACACACACACACACACACACACACACACACACACACACACACACACACACACACACTCCTGCCTGACGCTCTTACGAAGCGGAACTCTTGTCATGTGTTGCAATCAGCATAAATAAAGTTGCTCCTCTTGAAAATAAATAACAAAATCTATGTGGTTCCGACTTGAAACATGTGATTTATAGATCTGGCTCTCGTTGCATATTGACTCTCGTCATTGCACGTATTGACGTGTGTGTAAACCTCACAGCCGCCGACGTCTGACCGGTGTCTCCTCGACAAACAGCGGCGCTGAAGCTCGGGAGGTCAGGGAAACAGTAACTCCCCCGGATTGATTTCCAATAAGCTGCTCATTACTTGTCTGATCTGCTGGATGCAGACGACGGCGGGGATTGTCGGCCGGATCGCCGCCGCATTGGCGACTGGCGCGGAGATAATAGCAGTTAGCGAGATATTAACCCCGAATGAGGAAGGGAGGCAGGAAGTGAGGAGCGTCTGCAGGAGGGACTGAAGACGGGACCCGTCGATGGACGACCTCTTTCCGGCTGATTGACGTTGTTTTTGCCGCACGGCGGCCGTAACCAGCAACCCGGTCCTCGTCTGAACCTCGTATTTACTGCAGCTCACGGTCAAACTCCTGGAAATGTGCACACACTCGCTCACATGCGCTTAACAGACGCGGCTCGTTGTCCAGCTGGTTTAGCATGCGAGCAGACGATCGCGCCCTGCAGGGTCAAAGGTCAGCCTCATCCCAGACGCCTGACCTCATCCAGCAGAGGTCGACCTCTGAGGGTCAGTGTGTGTGTGTGTGTGTGTGTGTGTGTGTGTGTGTGTGTGTGTGTGTGTGTGTGTGTGTGTGTGTGTGTGTGTGTGTGTGTGTGTGTGTGTGTGTGTGTGTGTGTGTGTGTGTGATAATGAGAGACGTGTGTGTGACTGAGGAAGGAAACAACTTGGAGGATTTTAAGTTTTAAAGCTAGAAAACTAATATTTCTGTGAGTGTTTTTCAAAACTTCCCACTGCCGGTTAAAGATGTTTTTACTTTGGTCCAGGAACCGAAAAAGAAAGTGCATGAAGAAGTAAAAAAAAAAAAAAAAAGATTGTAGAGGAAAGGAAGGCGAGCGGAGAGGAAACAGAACAGTGACGGATCGGTGGACAGTTGCAGGCATTATTCTTCTTCCTCGGTGATTGGCCTCCTCTTCCTCCTTGGCGTCTCTTCACCATCATTTCATTCTTCTCCTTTACTGTTGCGTCTCTCCTTCCTCTCCTCTGTCCCTCCATTCATTCATCTCTCTGCAGGTTTCGAGCAAATTATCAGCTGACCTTCACTTGTGACCCTCCCAAAACACCAGCACACACACACACACACACACACACACACACACACACACACACACACACACACACACACACACTCCTGCTGTGTGCTACTTGCAGAAAGTTCTTTGACTTACGTCAGATTTCTTTCAATGCGCCGGGTCAGGCGTTGTGAGCGGAGACCTATTTTAAATCTTTGGACGCAGTTTTCAATTCATTCAGCCTCAGAATGGTGTTATTGTACGATCTACGTCTTTAGGTGTGGGTTAGGTCGCTGCTGAATGTTTGGAGCAGCAACAGAGGGAGAGCAGTGTGATCAAGGCTGCAATAATCTTTATTTGAGTGTCTGAAAGGTGTCGGATGATTTGAAAGGGAAATACTGGTTTGTCCAAATAAAAAAGCTAAATTGAAGTGAAGCTCGTGCTTTTCACAGAATGTTGAATATGAAGAAAGATATGGACTCAGTAAACAGGGAAATCGCGATTTTATTCATAGAACTGAACGGTCACGTTGTCTGCGGAATATCATCAAAAAATTACTCGACGTTAAATCTTCAAAAATATATATATATAAAAAAAAGTTATTTAATTCATTTGATTTGCATGAACATTCAATTTACCTTTAACTTAAAACAAGCCTGCAGATGGGGAATTAATTTATTATAATCAAGGCAATATTCAGTTAAAAACTAAGTCACAATATGTTTTTATTAAAAAAAAAACTAAACTAAAGGAAAATAGGGAAATGAAGTGTTTATGCATAAGAAGTAAATCCACACATTCTGTTGTGGTTTATATAAAACCTGTCAGGATGATGTTTCACTCAGGTAGACAGACAACAACAATGATAATAACTTCATTAGGAGAGAATATTTCCTGAGTTCAGCTGAAATTACTTCATATTTAAGGTTTTTTTTCTCTTTTCGCAGAACGAGTCCAGCCGAAGGACGCCGCCGACATCCCGAGTCCTGCAGCACGCGTCTCGTTGGTCTGGAGGTTCAAAGATGAAGGTGGGTTGAGAGGAGGAGGTGGGGGTTGGAGGGGTGGGGGGGGGGGGGGTCTGGGGGGGTAAAAGCAGGGTGGAAATGCGCCTGGCCGAGCACTTGTGTTTCCACCCTTCCTCTCCTCCTCCTCTCCTCCTCTCCTCCCCAAAAAGCATTCTTTTCCTTCTTGCAGCACTCGTTCACCCTCTAATCCCTTCGCTACTCCACTGCATATGTTTCCTAATCCGGAGTGTGTGTGTGGGAGACCCCCCCCCCCCCCCCCATGGCCCTTCCTCACCCCGCCTCCGCCCTCTCCTTTCTCTCGGTGGCTCTAATGCTGTAACCTGCCTCCATTCCTCTTTCTTTTGGCCCCGGCCTCGCCGCTCTGTCTTTCTCTCTGCAGCGTCCCCCCTCCACCCCCAACCCTCCACCCCCACCCCCACCCCCCCTCCACCCACCCCCGGCCAATCGCCTCGTCCCGCAGCCTCTTTTCTCTTTTCTTCTTCATTTCCTGCATGTTCCCCTCACTTCTCCCGTGGTCATGCAGCTTGTGTGGCTTTCTCTTCTGTGTTGTTTCAGCCGCTCCTCGGGGGAAATACACTTGCCACGGTTAAATATGAAAAACTGCACAATATATGGAAGCAGCTGCAACAGTTTCTGCACCGAGACCCTTCTTCACTCGCCTCGTCGAGGATCCTGAGAAAACTCACGGCGATCGGATGCCAGGATTCGCGTTGTGAATTTTGCTGCGAGGAGTTTTCAACTCATGAATGAATTTCAATATCTGTGGGCCGTTAAACTCTCATGTGCTGTTAGTGGCTCCGCCGCTCCTTCCTCTTCTCCTCCTCCTCCTGCAAAGCCCTCTTATTTTCTCTCAGGTGATTCTGTCCTCTCTCCTCTCCCTCATTTTAGCTGCTCTTGTAACACACACACACACACACACATACACACACACACACACACACACACACACACACACACACACACACACACCGGAGCACATACGCGCAGGCAGGCAGGCTTTTTGTCCTGATTCTTCTCTTGCTGGAGCCCATTACTGAATAGTATTCCTGGAGCCTTTGTGCAGCCTTGTATAGGCACATGCCAAGTCAAGTTATTTCAGAGCGGTTTCAATGGAATTACCCCCCAAAATAATCTCCTTTTGCTTCCCCCTTTTAAAAAAAAGAGTAGAAAGAGACTGAAGAATAGAGGAGAATAATGTAAAATGAACCAGCACCCTTGACACAGAGTAAGCCTGCACTTCCACACTAGAGGAACATGAGAATATGAAAAGACCAGAGTCTACATATTAAAAAAAAATAAAAAAAAATCTGGATGGAAACTGAAGATAAAGACAGGAGTGTTGTGCAGGTCAACGCCGCCTAAAAACTCAACTAAACCCGTTTTTGTGTGAGAGAAGTGAAGGTTATTCGCCCTCTTTTTTTTTTTTTTCCGGAGTTTAAACCCGTTAGTCAGACGAGGCGACACTGCCGGCTTCACTTTAAATCCTAAATAAACGACTCCAATGGAATTCCGCGACCTTTGCGGCGCGCGAAGCTTATTGACGGCGCGGAGCCGTGCGAGGCGTCGAACAGATTCATTGAAACGTCCTGGCGAGCGTCACCGGCCGGTAGGAGTGTGGAGGTCAGAGGTCGCCCACACAATGCATGTAATAAAAGTGAATGGAGGCTGCTTTGTCAGATTGTCTTTAAATGAATTGTGACAATAGCGCGTCCTGAAAGCTGAGCTCTTCATTCCAGGTCTGAGTTTGAGAAGTACAGGATTAAAAAAATCTTAATTTGAATCTTAATTTCTGTGTAATGTCAGAGTACTGTGCTCCTCCTCATCCTCAGTTGATAGATGTAAATGTAATAGAATGTTTAATCGGTTGCGGTTTATGATCGTCCGCAGCATTTTCTATTGATTTATGAAGGACTTCTTTCAAAGCATCTCCGACTTCCGAATCAGTTTTCCTGATCGATTCGTTTCTCTTTTGAAAAGTAAAGTTAAAAATCTAATTTAATATAAGTTGAATGTGTCGAGCGAGCTTATATGCATTAAGAAAGTCTTATGTTGATGTGCAAATTTCAGAAGATTTATAGGCAATTAAGAGAAAAAGATTTCTCCTATTCAGTTTAAATTTAATACTTCGAGTGTTTTACAGGGATTTAGGTGAAATTTCAACTTTTCTGTTTTAATTACATTTGAATGACTGTAGTTGTTCCTCTGAACTATTATTTATTTAGCAAGTCATATATAGGGCACGTTTATATTTAATAAAACTTTATCTTGAAGGAGAGAGTCATTAACCTGTGTAAAGGATATGAAATGTTTCATCCGGGTCACCTAAACTAATATATATAAATTTATAAATAAATGGATATTATTTTAAAAGTTGTTGTGGATATTTAGAAAAATCCGTGCAGCTGAGTGATGATTTGTTTTTCCTTGAAAGCACACGGTTTACCACATTCTGTAAGTTATATTCAGTATTGTGTTTTGCATATAATACACTATATTATTGTGTGTAGAAGGTTAAATATACCAATTAATGCATCAGTTTCATGTTCTTCTCAGAAATATGCAGAAAATTTTTTTTCTCAAAGTTTGTGTTGCAGATTGTTAATAAGAGTTTTTGTGTGCAACGTACACAACAGGTTGTTTGACAATACTTGGCAGTGTTTTCACCGTCACTAGTGCACCTGATCCTGAAAATATGCACACAAAGGAAAGTAGTATTTTTGTCGTGGGGCAGTAGTGTTCAATAGTGAATAATAATCTGACATCTGTGTTCTAAAAACCTGAAACTCACTTGAAATATTTAATCCGGAGGAGGCAAATTGATCAATATGTTCCTGGCAATCCTGGGAATATAAAAACATTATATAATACAACATCATTTTCTTGTTTCCACCTGTAATAAAAATAGATATCAGGTCCTGTTTATGATATTTTCATGCTTTAAACAGTGTTAAAAGCCTGTGTGTGCATATGTGTGTGTCATCTGTGTGTGTGTGTGTGTGTGTGTGTGTGTGTGTGTGTGTGTGTGTGTGTGTGTGTGTGTGTGTGTGTGTGTGTGTGTGTGTGTGTGTGTGTGTGTGTGTGTGTGTGTGTGTGTGTGTGTGTTTATGGGCTGGACTTGTCACATACACCCGTCAGGTGACGGTGCGGCCTCGCCGCGTTTCGTTCACATACAGCCTGCGCAGACGTGCAAGCCGCCTTCAGGCATCCGCCTATGTGTTTCTGTGTGCGTTCATCAATACATATATATATATATATATATATATATATATATCTCCACGCGTGCGAGGTGTGTCAGTGCCAAGTGTCATATCGATAGGTTAATAGCTGCGGTGTCAGATTCAGTAACTCTCTGATTAGTTGACAGTTCACTAATCCACACACCATCCTGAGTTATTGGCCCGGCCCATTGATTTCCAGCCTGCCAGCCAAGCCAGGAGGAACTCAGGGGTCGTAAGAGAGCCTGCCGCTATTGATTGGCCCCAGATCAACCCCACCAACACCAGCTTCCTGTAACACACACACACACACACACACACCAAACCCAACCCAGCCCCGGTCCTGCAGCCTCACCCAGCCTTCACACACTTCCCCTGCCTCTCCTCCTTCCACCTCTCCAGCCGCTCCCTCCCTCCCTCTCTCCTCGAGTGCACCGCCGGGTATACTTGTGTCATGTTGTAGAGTCGTCTCCATCAATCCTGTTTTTTAAGGGGGAAATATTTTTATTGACAGACTTCACAAGTTGTGGGAGGCATCTAACAGACGTGCTTCTCCCGACCCCCGCTCTCCCTGCCAGTACTTTCATATCCTTTCATCTCTATCAACTTCTTTATTTCCCCAAATCTGGAGTCAGAAAAAGCTTTTTCCCTCAGTAGGACTTGAAGGCAGCTGAGAGGCATTTGTAGGTTTTACTCTTCCCAAGTGGAAGCGCGTGTTTCGACCTGACGGATTTCAAACCTGCCGTGTTGTAATTACAGCAACACACTTCCTGTTTCTGATGGAAATTCATAGTTTATCCTGCAGCTTTTATCAAATAAATCTGTGTTTACTGCCACGTTACTATCGAGTACATCTTGTCACTGTGCACAGTCACAGAAATACTCTAAACTCATAAACGCTCCCAGTTAGTCGTATCTTTCATTTATACACACGACGCATGCCGGAGACGTTTGCCAAAGCTCTGCTGACCGTCATGGCAGACGATGCTGCTTACAAAAGCGCCGCCCTGGTGGCTCGGCACAGAGCTGCACATTAGTTGTACAAATCTTTAACGGAGTAAGAAACAAAGGCAACAAAAAAATCTCCATCTCTTTTTATTAGTAAAAACATACGTTGAATTTATTGTTGTTGTTTTTTTTTATATATTAAGAGAGTCAGCACATTTTCTTACTGGTTTTTATTCATCCTTTCTCCACTAATGTTTTTTTTCCTTCCTTCAACAAGTTGTTTGAGGCGACGCCGGCTCGGAGGAGATGGGAAACATTCGGCAATCTGCAGTTAAACCTGCAACTTCTCCAGCAAGGTAAAAGCATTTAATTCCGTTGATCCCTCCAAACATGGTTCTTATCCTCCTCTTCATATTCTCTCCACCTCCTTCCCTCCTTCCTTCCTTCCTTTCCTCCTTCCGCTCCATCTATTCCTCCTCGCCCTCTGTGTGAGCGTTGGGGCGGGGCTGAGGGGTTGTTAAACATTTTTCTTCCTTCTTAATTGTTTTGACTTGTGCCATTGGCATCCCGATTAGGCCCCATTGATTTCTCACTGCTAAGTGCATTGATTTCTACATTTCTCATTGATCCCCACTTCTAAATCTACCCACACACTCTGTGTCTCTCTCTTTCTCTCTCTCTCTCTCCCTCTCTCTCTCTCTCTCTCTCTCTCTTTCTCTCTCTCTCTCTCCCTGCGAACACCACGCAGGCCGAGCATGAACATGTCTGTGTATCAGTGTATGAGTGTGTGTCTTTGTGTGTGTGTGTGAAGGAAATCGAGGGAGGTGTGTAGAGACTTGCTATAGAGAAAAAGACTCAGAGAAAATAGATTCAGGAGTTGAGTCGATGGTGTTTATGTAGTACAAGAAAAGAGATTATAAGGTTTGTGTGAATAAAATACACATCCCAGAGGAGACCCGTGGAGTGTGTGTGTGTGTGGGGGGGGGGGGGGGGGGTTAGGAACATCTTGCGGATTCTCTTGTGAAAGAATTTATATTCATGTTAAGATGTTATGAAGAAATCCCAGTGTGTTTGCATTAGGAAGCATTAAAGTAGCTGATGTTGTGTGACCTGCTATTTCAGCACCACAATACTTTGCGAAGATGCTGTTTAAACACCTTCCACTTCTGACTTTATTTCATTCCCAGTATTTCAGTCTTGCTATCATGCTACACACACATGCACACACACACTCTTTTGCCCTGATCGTGTTGCAGGGTGTCCAGGAGAGCCGGATCTGATCCTCTCACTGTTTAAAGCTCTCAACCCTCCTCCCTTCCTGCTCCTGCAAGGACACACACACACACACACACACACACACACACACACACACACACACACACACACACACACACACACACACACACACACACACACACACACACACACACACACACACACACACTCCAGGCTGGTTAGGCTGGAAAGCTCCATCCATGTCATTGGCATTACCCCGAGCCTTGATGCTGTATTTGTGCTAAGCTAAGCTGTTTGAGCACAAGCACTAGAGGTGTGTGTGTGTGTGTGTGTGTGTGTGTGTGTGTGTGTGTGTGTGTGTGTGTGTGTGTGTGTGTGTGTGTGTGTGTGTGTGTGTGTGTGTGTGTGTGTGTGTGTGTGTGTGTGTGTGTGTGTGTGTGTGTGTGTAAATACACACATGAATATCTTGCATGAGCTGTGCCGTGTTTCTGTGCTTTGTTGCGCGTTACGCTAGTTTTTCTGTGTTATTTTGTGTCCTGCTGGTAAAGTTTGTATTCGTGTGCAACAGGAAATGTGTTTGTTGTATTTAAATACAAGTGAATGTCACGCATGACTGTGTGTGTTTGTGTGTTTTGTGCATGTTTGTGTCCGTGCACGTGATTACCTCGCGTCGCCGTGTCGAGGTCGTCCCGTGCTTTCTTGTATGTTATGGTAGTTTTGCATGTGTGCGCCACCAATTTGTGTTTGCGTGCAGTGGCGACAGATGCTCCTGAATGTCTGTGTTTGTGCACGCTGTATTGTAAATGTGTGTATGGGGGGGGGGGGGGGGGGGTTTGCATGTTTGTTATCATTCATGAGTGTGTTAAGTCAGAAGGTTACCTGGCTGTTTTTTGCATATGTGTCGTACCAGCGAGTTCACAGCAGCAAATACAGCTTCAAAGTGGGGAGGAAAAAATATGCGTGAAATAAAAGAGAATAAACATGAGAGAAATCTCCATCCTATTGAGATAAGGACAGAGAAACACATCCTGCCAGAGAAAACGTGTATTCACACAGC
The DNA here is from genome assembly GCF_963383615.2 of Lipophrys pholis. Classification (NCBI taxonomy): domain Eukaryota; kingdom Metazoa; phylum Chordata; class Actinopteri; order Blenniiformes; family Blenniidae; genus Lipophrys; species Lipophrys pholis. The sequence continues at coordinate 4,116,618 of NC_137643.1, read as the reverse complement.
GATTTTCACACTGTCTGTGATTTCCAGTGTGCTCGAGGTCAAGGCGCGCTCATGAGCTGTAAGCAAGCGCATTGATCTGCCTCAATGATCGTATCAAGGTGGCGTATCGACAGCATTGTGTTTTACTGTTTTTCCTTTTTTCCTGTTTGTCCTCTGTGGCCTAAGAGGAATAATGGATATGTAGGAGAGGTATTGGCAGGGCCTGGACCGGCCTATTGACAACCTGTCAGCATTGATTACTTAGTCAGGCCGCGAGAGGAAAGGGAGAGAGACATACATGTTGAATGGGAAAGACGGAAAGAGAGAGAGGGATGCTGAAAATAGATAAAATGTCAGAAGCTAAAAATAATGTTCATGTACAGAGGAGGTGTGTGTTTATAAGGGTCAGCGTCACATGAACGATTCCCTCTGTTCTCGGGAGCGTGTGTGTGTGTGTGTGTGTGGGGGGGGGGGGGGGGGGGTGTACACACACACAATCTCTAATAATCTGCGGGTATTATCGTCCTCTTTGCTTCCTTCAGTGTGTATGTGAATATTTTATGATGATGATTCTTCCCTTTTACTCTCAAACTACCCGTGTGTGTGTGTGTGGGGAGGGGGGGGGGGTTACAGCAGCCATGGAGGAGTCGGTGGTGATATAATTGTAAGCTGGTATTGATTGCCCCCCCCCCCCATCCCCCCTCTTGTTATTGATGAGGGAGAATTTAATTCAACCAACTCGTTTGTCAACATGACACTGCCATTTAACAATGAACTCTCTCGCACACACACACACACACACACACACACACACACACACACACACACACACACACACACACACACACACACACACACACACACACACACACACACACACACACACACACACACACACACACACAGAGGAGACAGATAAACAGCAATAAGATCCGTCCCTGCACGAGACCTCTGGAACGGATGTTTCCACTCGTCACAATATTTCAACTTTTCTTCAGAAGTATTGAGATTTATTCATAGCGAGACAATAAATCTGACTGAATCAGAATACAATAATCTGCCGTGCTGACATTTAACGTGGGTTTAAAGACCAGTGTGTGTGTGTGTGTGTGTGTGTGTGTGTGTGTGTGTGTGTGTGTGTGTGTGTGTGTGTGTGTGTGTGTGTGTGTGTGTGTGTGTGTGTGTGTGTGTTATAATGTGTCAGCTGCTTCACTGCAACGCCTCTGCTTCCTAATAGAGGCAATCATGTCCTTTTTATATGACTGGTCAAATCACTGGTTTTCTCATCAGATCTGTATTCAGAAACAACAGGTTTGCTTTGAAAGGTTACAGGAAGAATCTATTCCAGGCTCCTCGTGTGCGTGCGTGTGTGTGTGTGTGTGTGTGTGTGTGTGTGTGTGTGTGTGTGTGCGTGTGTGTTTGTGTGTAACTGATCAGAAGTCCACTATGGCCCATAAGCCTCGCAATGTCAGACAAAGCAACCGCCACAGCAGGTTGCAGAGTACTTATAAAAGGATAGATATTACAGAAGGGAAAAAGAACATATTGCTATTGATGAGGCCCGCCGCGCGCCATATTCTTCACCTCTCCTTCAGACACACACACACACACACACACACACACACACACACACACACACACACACACACACACACACACACACCTCCCCTCCTGCGATGGACGCACAAAACACACTATATTCTACAAGAAATAATTGCTTTTGTCTGGAAGGAGTTTGGATCGGGGCTCCTCTGCGCTTGCCCTCAGCTGGAGTGGGGGGCTCTGGAGGGACAACCGGTCGCTTCTTTATATGGCTTCTCTCCTCTTCTTCCTCCTCCTCCTCCTCCTGCTCCTTTTCTTTTTCCTCCTTCTCTCGCTCGTTGTTGGGCACGCGGATGTCATCTGTCAATGGGGAGTGGGCTTCTTTCTTCTTTAATGTGGGGGGGGGGGGGGGGTCCTCCTTTGTGGCGTGACGTGTGTCTGTGTATGCAAAGACGACATGACATTCTGCAGCGAGTAACGGAAACACATCGAATCCTCACAGCACAAAGAGCGGAGCAGCGCTGAGTACCCGAACACAACTGATACTAATGAATTATATTGTTTGTAATGTCAAATTAAAAAAACGAGAACAAGTTTTGCCCACAACTTAAAAAGTTGTGACTGCTCGTTGCCAGTTTAAATAAAACAACATAAAGTATAATGAAAATATGCTGGAAACTGACATCAGTACAAGATGAGAAGAGGCCAAAACAGAAAACTGACAGTACAAGGTAGTAAAAATACAAAGTTTTGCAGCAGTGATGGATTAGATTTTGTGAAACTGTTGATACTTTTCAGGTAAATTAAATTGAAGTTGGTCACAGTTCGATGTTGCACCGTGTACTATACGGAAGTTACTGTCTTGGACTTTGTGAATTTGCTCACATTTCCACATCATATATAAAACTAATATTTCTTGCAGTAATTAAAGCAAATAAAACTATAGAGTGGTGGCAGTACTAAGTTATACTGTAATGTCTGATAGTTTTACTGATAGTTAATGTCATATAATCAGAGGTAAATTTTATTGCAATACTTGTTAAGACTATTAATACTACAAGTATTTAATGCAAACTGAACTTTGAAATGGATTACAGTTCCTTGTAGTGATAGTAACAAATATTGTAGTACCCTGAGAGATAATTTGTAATCCTATCTTAGTAGTTTGATTAATACTTGGCCGTATTTGGTGAAAACTCTGCTTCAGAAGTAGCTTTACATAATTTTTAGTATCACTAATAGTTGTTGTAGTATCCTTCAAGACTTCACTCATTAGTGGTAAGACTATTAATACTACTAGTTAATGCAGGTCAAATATTTTAATTTAAAATGAATCTCTTTGACACGTCATTTGCTGTCAGATGTGAATATTAATACTGACATGATTGGATGCAGATAGAACTTGAAAAGTTTCTGTAGTTTTAGTATGTTATAGTAGTATGTTACAGCAGAGTACACCCTCGCTCTGAGTTGCTGGAATCAGTTTCAACACCGGGTCACCATGGAGGAGATAAAGTGGTACAGAAGGTGGATGGATGGACAGTATTGTCTGGTATTAACAGTTATTGTTGTACACCTGATTAAGTCATGTGTCAACCAGTATTTGTTGTGAGATTAATAATACAGCCAATATTCTATGCTAATTTCAGGATATAATTTGTAGTATTTTTGAGGACTCTAGTTATTAATAATGTCAAATATTAAAAGTAATAGTATACTCTTTAGTAAAGTGCACAGTGGTAATCTGGAAGGTGTCGGTTTGCTTTCAGGAATTATCATGGTTGTTTTAGTAACTTTTAAAACAGCGTTTTAATACCTGTGATCTGGTGCTGCGACCTTAATAATGATCAGGCCTGTTTTACCTGAAGATGAGCATTGACTGACCTGACAGGTGTTCTTTACAGCTGCAATGGTCATTAGTAGTAGTAGTAGTAGCATTACTCTCAGTACTGCCAGTATTGCAGTGAGTGTGAGATGTGTGGTAAAAGCTTGTGATTACGTTTCATCTGTGTAGCAGGTGGTTTATGGGCTTTTTGACGTTTTCTTTTTCTCCCTGCATGAACATTAGCATTGGCAAAGAGCCTGAGGCCTTTCTAAATATGAGGGCCATAATTGATCGATAACTTATTAACAGCTCAGTCTCACCTCGAAGTGTATGCCGAGGGAGGGGGGGTGGGGAGAAAGAGGTGGGGGTATATGCAGCTTGGTCGATTTTCTTTTATTGACTGCGATATTTAGCGTATAGATTTTTCTATTTAAAAAATCTATGTCGACGATAATCTTGAGTGTAAATGCGCAGCGCAGTTTGAGGCGGCGCGTCTCGCAGCCGTGCGTCGTGGCCAGATTGGGGGGGGGTTGTTGGCCGGGGGGCACCTCTCCTCGGACGCACACGTAAACACACCGGCTGCAGCTGAAACCCTCCTCCCGCGCCTTAATGGGAAAAAACATGCAATTTAGATTCAGCTCAACTGACATTTTACGCACATTTTACGCATACACGCACGTAGCCTCCCCGAGCCTGAAATAATTACTAATTTAACACCCGCGGCTCTGCAGGCTTTGATTATCTGCGTCCGCAGGAGGGGGAAAAAAAAAACCTACATTAGTTGAGTGGTGCAGGTGACCTTGCGCAGGCCAGACCCACGTAAATCTATGAGAGAGGGAGAGATCCACCTGCTGAAATATACATCAAAGGTTCCCCCCTTTGAATTCATGTCCGCACATTGTGAAGAGCAGATCGATTTTTTCAGAGGCCGGCGATGATGTGATTATTGGCTTCATTATAATGAAGTAATCAGAAGATCAATTGGGTGAATCTGGGCTCCTCTTGTACGGGATTAAAGTGGCAAAAGGAAAATGTGTTGTGGAGCTGCATGTTATTTTATTTGTTTAACGTTTGATTAGTAAAGAAAGAGACAAAGTATATTGCAATATATTCCGTGTGGACATGTTTTGCTCCAGTACATGGATCTTTACACTATTAATCTCAGTTCCATGTGCATGTCAGGCACAAGAATCATGGGTACCAATAAATGTTCAAGTGTGCGCTTAGAGGATTTTTTTTTGCCTTCCAGCGAGCTGTTTGTGTATACGCATGTGTGTATCTATGTGTGTATATATTTGTGTGTGTAGGGGGGTGATATGAGGGGGGATCGAGGTAGAGGAGGGGAGGCAAAGGGGGGTAAAGAAAGGGGGGCTGGGTATCTCAGTGTCTCCCGGCTGGAGCGCTTCGCAGTGCGAGAGTGCGTTCAGGCTGCGCGGTGTCGGACCGAAACCACCGGGGTTCCCGAAATAAACTGGAGGGACTCTGATACGCGCACACACACATTCACACACGTGAGGATACACAGGGAGAAAGCGGGTGAGATATACGGCGGCGGATGGCGGAGCAGAGCCAAAGAAAAGACACTACAGCGTAAAAGAAAAGGGGGTTCGCTGTTTCTCCTCCTGTTTCATCTCACTGCCGCTCGGCCATCAGCTGAAGAGGGAACCAGAGGACAGGTGTACTTATTGATATGGATTCATTCATTTGTTTTGCTATTGATTTAGGTTTAATTAGTGACCCGCGGTAGAGAAAGAAGGAGAGGAGAGAGACGGCGAAGGGAGGAGAGGGAGGAGCGAGTCAGCCGGGAGCCTGCGTAGCCTTACTTTATCATTTGAATAATTCTTTTTACCAAATAATGGTTTAGCGTTTTATTACCAAATCGCACGGCGTGCATGTATCCTTCAACAGACCAGCCAGCTACTAACCAAATCTTTACCAGAACCAAAAAGAAGCAACTCCGATCTGACACGGACAGTTTCTCCATTTTTCCTTCCCGAGGATTCACCGGACAGTGTTTCAGACTTTTTTAATGACTGTGCAGGAGGAGAAATCCATCGTTACCCAACCGAAACCAAAGCAAAGGCGGCCGCGGAGGACACACGGAGACTCTGCGCCGCTGCGATCTTTACGCACAGCCGTCTGGCCGCGATACATCGAGTGTGACCGTGTGTGTGTGTGCGTGTGAGCTGCGTCCATTGAAGAGCCGCTGAAAGAGCCGAGCATCGACATGAAAACGCCTCTCATCCAGATCCAGTCACCTGCAGTCCGTGTTAGCCTGTATGGATAACCGCTGGTAGCTTTATTTCTCCTCCAAAGCCAAAGCGCACCGGCTCGTCGCGGCGTGCCGCCGCCTGTGAGTGTGTGTGTGTGTGTGTGTATGTGTGTGTGTGAGCATCACTCCGTCAGGACGCAAGTGAGAGGACCCTCACATCCCGCAGCCACATCTCAAAGTAGAGACATGTAAATCAACTGAGGATTTAAAAAAAAAAAAGCCAAATACTCCATCTCTCTTTCCCCCCCTCCCAAAAAAAAATCCTTTACCAAACGTCTGTGGACAAACCTGGAAAACCTCTTAAGAAAGGCCACGCATCGACGGCAGGACGACGGATAAGAACGGAAGAAAAGTGAGAGTAAAATAAAACAACGACCCCCAGGTCGACAGAGGACCATGTTTGTCCCCCTGCCGGTCCCCTTCGTCTTTCAGAGAACAGCGTCCGACTTCAGCGCCTGGAGACTCAAGTCCTCGCTGGCTCCGCGGTCAAGCCCCGGTAAGACACACACACACACAAAGAATCACACTCACACACACACACACTGCTTCCTACCTCCAAACCTGCTACAAACGACTCCAAAAATCACTTTCCCTTATCCCTGCTCCATAAACACACAGAAATCCCCTTTCAATAAATGACCGTCACATATTTTACTCTTTTTCTTGGTTGAAAAACTCACAAACATTTTTCTGTGCAAAAAGAATTTTCACAGCAATTTGTTGTTTTATGTCTTCTTGCCCTCGAATGTATTTTCTTTAAGACAAACAATATGCCAGCTTCTATTAATTTAAATGAAATAACATTTAAGTCACACTAATTTTCCTTTTTAACGTTTGGATTTTTTTATACGAAGGAAACTTTAAAGACCCGACATAAGAGTGAAAAAGTGTGTTTTCTCCATTCAAGCATTACAAAAAGATGAAATATTCCCTCATATAATCAGCTTTTCTACAATACTTACTTGCATGTGAATCCCAAATGTAAAACACTTTCCCCCCCAAATTGGATGCATGAATATTTGTGTCATTAGCATCCATCACCGTCCCACAGAGGCGCCACACTCGCTCCTCATCTTTTCCTCTTTCATTCATGGCAATCCATCCATCTCAGCCTCTGTCCCATCTGTCTCCTCTGCTCTCCTCCAGTCCTCCTCGCTCAGGTTTGAGGGGGAATATTCATGGTCATCCATCGATCAGGACGTATTGATCCCTGACTGGAGCCACGTTGGGGAGGACAGAACAGGGCAGTTTTCTACGAGGGGAGAAACTTTGGCAACTTGTGCGATTTTGTTAGAAGCGTGAATAAAAACAAAGTCTCCAGGAGATTAACAGTCAAACGCTGATGTTTATTATCTAAAAACACACATACATGAGGGCAGTTGTTGTAACTTGATTGGCTTATCGCAGAGGGACTCGCAGTGGGTCTGTCAATCAATACTTGCTCGCTATAATGACCTTATCATGTCTTTATGCTGCTTTAATACCTCATGATTGCGATAATATTGCTGTAGTGCGTTGTGGTGCGATCAATAGTGGCAATACACTTTATGGCCATTTTCTCATCTCTGTTATCACTATTTACACTTTGATTAAATCCCTAAAAGGTTTCAGTGCTGATATTTGTATAATTTAGTGTTTCTTTTCTTTTTTTCTTAATAAAAAGCGCACATACTCCAGATGGATGTGGCAGTACATTGTGCATGAATCAAGATCACAATTATTTGTTTTTGATGAATAATCAGATTATTAAGTCGCATCTTTTTCCACCTGTGAGAGTGTAAAAGGGGAAAAAAGGAAAACCCTCGGGTCACTTTCTTTTGACTAAAATATTCCTGTGTGTGTGCTGCAGTGCATGTACATGTTTGAGTGGTGTTTCCTGGAGGGTGACGGAGCGGGTGGCTCCTCTGTCACCCCAGCTCCACCACCCCCATCCATCCAGCCGGAAATTTCAGAAGACAGATGGGGGGGAAGGTGTGTATGCTGATCCGTGCAGGGGTAATTCAGGCTATCACCTTAAGTAGGTGTCAGGAGGAGAAAAACGGTCGAGGCTTTAATGAGAGCCGCTACCGGCGTCTTTGACAGGCCACATATAACCCGGCCTGTGTTTTTTTGGCGGGGGGGTCAATTTCTCTGTTGGTCTTTTAAGAAATTAAAGTTAAAGACGTGATGGGGAAACGTAGAGGAGAGGGCGTGAGCGAGCAAATGAATGGCTGAATGAATAACAGAGTGAATGAGTGCATAAATGAATAATAAATGGGTGAGAAGGTTAAAGTGTCAGCTGGTGAATTAACAGGTGAAAGAAGCAGGGAAATGATTGAAAACAGGCAAAATGCTTAATGGGGAGTGTTAAAGGATGCATGAATGACAAGTTGAACCGAATTAGAAATAAAGAACGAGCTAAAGAGGGAAGTAAACGTTGTGGCTGAGTGTGTTTGTGAGAAAATGAAAGGTTGAGGTTCCTGCGAGGCCTGCTTTTTTTTTTTTTTTTATTTAAACATGTTGGTGCGATAAGCAGCCAATACACACGAGAGGAATAAACAGCGCAGGAGAGCAAAGGCCAGCGCTCATGCCTCTTTCCCCCTCTTATTTCTTCTCCTTTCTCCATCTTTCATGCCTAACCTCTGGAGAGGAGGAATCTCTGAATCCTCCGTCTCTCATTGTCTCTCTCATTTCTGTGAAGTATTCACTCGACTCGAAAGCCTTTTTCGGCAAAATGCAAACTCCGGTGTCTTCCTCTGCTCTCGGTGTCTCGCTCCCTGTGGACGGTGGAGGGTGTTGAATTGGATTTGCCTGGTGTGTTTCTGCCGGGCCCCATAAGCCACTTTAGCTAAGTCTTTTACCCACAATTCTCTGTCTCTCTCTCTCCCTCTGATATGCGCCTTTGACCAAAAGATGTGTGTGTGTGTGTGCATGTAAGATGGTCTGCACCTGCACAGTGTGCGAGCGTGCACGTGGCCGGGCTGTGTTTGCGTCGACGGAAGGAAAAGTCAGAAGTGGGAAACAGCCGACGTTAGCAGACAGTGGCTCTACGGTGGATCTAAACCAGGGGGGCTTATGGGTTTGTGGTCAGCTCCACGATGTTGAGACCACTGGCCTCGGCTCAGCCGGGTGTCAAACGCTTCTGCGCACAGCTCAACGCTCTCCAAACAGTCCCTCAGATTAACTTGTATCAGAGGTTGAAATTATTGTCTTCGCGTGCACACCTAGTTTTGTGAATACGTTGGTAATTTGGAGGTTGCAAAAAGCTCCTCGCCGTCACTTGGCTGTAAGTCGACGTGTGGTTTCACCTTCCTGACTGCCGACGCTAAAGGGAATTTATGAGCTTTGATGGGTAGTTTAGTTTGTCTCTATATTGTGTTTGACCATTTTTTACTATTAATGTCAATATTTTCACTGCACAGCGATAGAAGAAGTCAAAATATCTTCTTTAACTCACAGGGTTCGGGTTCGTACACAGAAAATGATCCACTATTGAGCCGTTTATGTTTGTTTTTATTTGCGTTCACAGAATATAGTTTATTAGTGTGAAATAAGGATTTTATGTATTGGAAACTGTAGCGGGGCTTCATATTTTTGCAAATGTTTTCTGTATGTTTGAACCATTCTTCTGTTAGTTTTGACCATGTTTTACATTGAATGAGCTGAAATAGTTTGTTGCTAAGATCGACTCGTTGTCAGACTTTGACTGGTCACTTGCTTCTGAACTAACGGTTTTAAATTTGAGCACTTCTATCATATTTTTTTTTTTAGCTCTTTGCATTTGGCAAATCATCGCTTGCTCTCCTTGTCAGTGCAGCTTCAAACCTGGAAATATGAACCGTTGACGCCATGCTGGAATACACTCATTGAAAACAACGAGTGACACTTAATCTGCTGCATTCATACAGTTTATTGTTGGACTGTTAAGGATTGTGGAAATCTTCGATAGTGAAACAGAAAAATTCTTGAAATATTCCTTGAAAACTCAGCAGGGATGGATTTTTATTTTGTTGCTATTCAAGGACGCGACTGTGCGTCTTATGAAGGGTTCAAGGGGCCGAGTTGGTTTTGGAGATCCGGTTTAAAGTGAATCAGCGCTGTAGTCCGGCTTCCTTCAGCTCAGGTGAAGCTGATTTACTCACTTGGAATCAGTCATTCATGCCTACATCACGTCTGGGCTGGATTACTATAACACACTCCAGAACGCTGCTGCTGCTCACCCCCCACCCCACACACCCCTCCAGCTGCTGCCTGTTGCACCTTATTTTAGGATTCTTTCATTTGTTTTCCAAGACCTGAAATCTTTCCTCCCGTATCGTCATGCTAATGTTGGGAAACGCTTGTTTGCGTCTGCAGCCTTCAACATGCTTTGCTTTTTCCACCTTTTACCACAACAGTGTCAATTGAAACGGAATTTTTACTCATAATAAATGACTATATCTAAAACTTAAAGTGAATGTTTTCTGGATTAAATCTCTTTCGCCGGCTGGTTTTGGCCCGCGGGCCGTATGTTTGACACCGCTGAGATAAAAAACCTTTTTAAGTAAGTGAGGTGCCTTGAGAGTGTCAATTCTCTGGATTCCTTCTGTTTGCATTTGCTTTCCACAAAGCATCAAGCCAGAGGAGGAAGAAAGTTGACCTTTGACCTCTTGTCTGTGTAGCTTCTCGTCGTGAAAGAAAAGCCTGCTTGTTTGATGTTTGTCAGTCGTTTGTGAATCCTGCCGACAAATCACTCGCAGTCACGGCGGAGGAGAGCGAACATTTAATTTCCCGGTGTGAATCCAGTGGAGTGGGACCTGTGGCTGCCTCTCCACTCCACCAACACCAGAGGAAATCTAAATGCTCTTTTATTTTATGTACACTGCTGTAAAATCCTCCAGGGCCGCCGTGGCCCATATAAAACTGTGAGCTGTCAAGTTCGCCCAGAGAAGGCACGTGCGTGGATTGAGAGGGATGGTTTATTTATGTGGGCTCTTCTCCGAGAGGCCTCTCACCTGAGCTGGAGTTATTCACCACCGTGTTCATTCCGGTCCAACCTGTCCCTCCTCTCCTGCTCATAATGGACAGAAGCAACACGTCCAACAAGTGATGGAAAGTCGTGATGCGACGCGATTGAAACACGAAGAGCAGGTGTCATTAAAGAGCAGCCGGCGACACACAAACAAAACAAAACAAAGCTTTTCATGCTGGTAAATGAAGCCGTGCATACTGAAGCCATCAGGCAGCGTTGGAAGCTGTGTACTGTATTTTAACAACAGTGCAGAGAAACTTTTACTGCAGAGTTCAAAGCACAAGCCTCCTGCCCACACACACACACACACATACACACAGAATTGTGTACACACACACATACAATGTGCGGCGTGCTGCTCGATAACTACCTCCTCTCACACCCAGGATCTTCACCTCGCGGAGCCCAGGAGGGGGTTTATGCTGTCTGGGCCACACCAAACCGAGCCTGAACAAAAGGCCCCTGTGCCTCCATTAATTGGCTTTCCGTGTGTGTTTCTGTGTGTGTGTGTTTGTTTGAATGTGCATCAGAGCACACTTTTCTGTGTGTAGATGAGGAAGTGTGTGCGTTTGTGAGAGGGAGGAGACGGAGCGAGCAGCTGTGTGTCTGTGCACAGGTAGGAGGCTCACAGGTGTGTGTCTTTTTAAATGTGTGCATCTCTGATGTTGCGCAAGTTAGCAGGCGTGTGCGTTTGTAATTATTTAATAATTAAAATTAATTCAAACTCGATGTTTGTTTTTGTGTGAGTAAACGTGTGCATGACAACACACTTCTTGTGAGCAGAGGAGGAAGTGGGACATTGAGCCAATCCTGTGTGTGTGTGTGTGTGTGTGTGTGTGTGTGTGTGTGTGTGTGTGTGTGTGTGTGTGTGTGTGTGTGTGTGTGTGTGTGTGTGTGTGTGTGTGTGTGTGTGTGTGTGTGTGTGTGTGTGTGTGTGTGTGTGTGGAGGCTTACAGGTGTGTGTTTTTAGATTTGTGCAGTACTGTGCAAATATTTGTGTTCATTACCAGAAGGAACGCAGACTTGATTTTATGCGATTGTGGATGAGAATGTTTGCATGTTTGTCTGATCAGTAGGTTTGAGAGTTGTGCGTTTTGGGGTGTGTGCATCTCTGATTGTGTGTGAAAGAGCAGGTATTTGTGAGTGTGTGTGTGTGAGGTATTTGTATACTGTGCATCCAGAGGTTTGCAAATATATTAGGAGGGAAAACTGCAGGTCTGAATTGTATTCTGGACCGTGTGTGCGTGCGTGCGTGCGTGCGTGCGTGCGTGCGTGCGTGCGTGCGTGCGTGCGTGCGTGCGTGCGTGATTTCTATGCTGCTGTGCACAAATATTTGTTTATTAAGAGCAGAGAAAGTCATGCAAACTAAAATGTCTGTCTGTGTGTGTGTGTGGGTTTGTATCAAGCTCCCAGTTGTGTGTGTGTGTGAGAGTGTGTGTGTGTGTGAGAGTGTGTGTGTGAGAGAGTGTGTGTGTGAGAGTGGAAGCAGACAGGTAGACGATTCAATAATTGCACGTTGAGGTCAGTTATGGATCTTTCCGGCATGTGTGGTTTATCTGGAAACCACAAGAAGCTCACAGCCGCCCATTGTGTGAGCGGTTTTAACCTTCCACCGCTATTGATCAGCCGCCATTGACTACTCTCCCGCCACCCCATCTGTGTGTGTGTGTGTGTGTGTGTGTGTGTGTGTGTGTGTGTGTGTGTGTGTGTGTGTGTGTGTGTGTGTGTGTGTGTGTGTGTGTGTGTGTGTGTGTGTGTGTGTGTGTGTGTGTGTGTGTGTGTGTGTGGACTGTTGATGTGTGTGTGCGTCAGACTTTGTGGTTGTGGGTGGACTGGGAAGTGTGCATGTGGTTACATGGATGCGTAGGAATGTGACAAAGTGTGTGCGTGTGTGTGTGTACATGCGTGCACACCTGTTTCCGTGTGTGTGTGTGTGTGTGTGTGTGTGTGTGTGTGTGTGTGTGTGTGTGTGTGTGTGTATGGATCAGATTTTAAAAGGGGCAGCGTTGTCGGTGAGTCCCGGTGCTAACGTGATTGCGAATGACAAAGCGTCCAGGCGGGTTTGTTAGCTCCATAATGGGGAATCAATAGACACAACACAGATGTCAATACAACATGCTTTATTGCGTTAAGCTGCCTCACCCCCACCCTGGGCTCTGCACACACACACACACATACACATGCACGCGCACACACATACACACACACGCACACACTCAAAGTGAGGATGTTTCTGCACTTTGCGGTTTGAAATGCATGCAGATATAAAAGTATGCACAGGCCGCCTCTCGGCTCCAACAGGTTGCTTCTTCACTACATTTCCCAGAGTTCCTCACTTCACAGAAACGACTCCCTTTTCTTATTTCTTCACACTGTACGATGTTTATCTTTCACTTAATATTACCACAACCTGCCAATGTAAATCTACCATAACCGCTATTTTCTACACAATCTGTGTCACAGCATTCACACTACATTTAAATGTAAGGCGGTGATGTGACGAGGATTTTGCTCATGTTAATTGAAACAAATGAATCCGGTCCACATCAAAGTATATAGCGTTATAGAGACTTCTGTCACTCAACGTAAATACGGTCTCCCAACAATGTAAACCTACAGCAGCTCAACTCAGAGAAGGGCTCAGGAGAAAGTGAGGCAGCCGTCAAGGAAGTATTATTGCTGCTTGCGCCTCAATAACTGGAACCGGTTGTCACATGACTTAAACTTAAACGTCAAAGTTTGCAGGCAATTTGTGTATCTCAGGCGTTGCACTAATAAAACAGTCATTTTTATTACATTTTGCTTCCGTGTGATGCACGTCACTCTCCATGGTGCAGCCTTCACTATTGGTGTGTGTGAATACGAGCAGTATGAAGTGTATTCTACTTTTTACAGGAGCGAAGTATCTTTATACCTCACTGAGAAGCAGCCGTGTATTAAAGGTATCTTTATACCTGTGTATTACCTTCACTCACAAACTTTCTATGTCGTTATCAGTGCGTCCCTGTTTGGTGCTTTCTGGGCTACTTTGCTGTTTAGTTCTTGTTATTTCTTTATACTTTCTTTAAAATCTTTTCTTGTCTGTCATCCTCATTAGGCTTTTAGAAGGTTAAACGTTCCATGATGTCCAGGAAACTTTTTTGTCCGAATTTATTTAAGCGATGACTGTGAATAAATGTCTTATATTTACTTCAAGATGCAGAGAAATCCACTTTTAGCTGCGGCACCACTTCTTTCATTTCAGATTGAATTCATCACATCATTGTCAAAACGTTCAACAATTTGAATTTTAATGAAAATATTCATGTAATTTATAGTAAAGTGATGTGTAAAGGAACATGCACACATATCTGTTCATCGTGTGGAGAGTTTGATGGTTTGCAAGCTCAGATGTTTCAGATCTGCACAAAGTTACCTGAACTGACGGTGATTACTTTTTGTTGAAATTTACTTTAAGATACAACAAACTCAACACCTGCACAGGTTTTCACCACGATGGCCTGAATCCTTACATAACCATCATATAAATACGTTGAAACCCAACGACCCGCTCACCAACGCGAAAAATGTAAAGCGTAGTGTAACAGATTACTTTTCTCAAACGGTATCTCAGTAACAATATGCATTACTTTCTTTTATAAATGATGTGTGCATCTTTGAGTAATCGCCCCGACTCCGCCCCGTGCTTTATGTAACGCCGCGGAGCGTGGACAAGAGCAAACCGCCTGATAGATCATAAATGTATATGACCTGTGCATTACCTGCTCTCACGCTAACCTGCCAGCGCAACATTTCACACACACACACACACACACACACACACACACACACACACACACCTTTTGTCTTTGCCACATATAGACGCTGAAAGCTATTTCACACCACAGAAGCCGCCCCGCTGTGCAGATGTGAAATAAAAATCTCCCCTCAGCCAAATACGGCTGCATGAACTCTGCTTCCCCTCCGCCGCCGCCGCCGCCGCCGCCACCACCACCACCGTCCGCACGCCAGTTCATCCAACCTGCTCCAACCCCCATTGTTACTGTGGAAACATTCATAGGCCATTAGACACACACACACACACACACACACACACACACACACACACACACACACACACACACACACACACACGTAGGAGAGGAATGGAGGTAAACGCTGTCCTCCTCCACATATAAACATGTGCACATCGTGGACCGTCATCTTGGTCTTCCACTCTTGATGGTTGCCCTTAATGGTCTTTGGGACCATTAAGGGCTAAATTGGCTGTACTCAGGCTATATTTGACTGCTCTGTGTGTCTCGCTCTCTTTGGGTATATAATCGGCAATCATATGTCAGTATGTGTGTGTTGGTGTGTGCATTTGCGGTTATTTCTCGGTACATCCCCGACATGTCTGTCCATGTAAGCAGGAGTACCGTGTGTACTTCTTGAGTACTTGTGTGCAACATCGGTGTTTCCCTGATGGCTTGTCTCACTCTGTGTGTGTGTGTGTGTGTGTGTGTGTGTGTGTGTGTGTGTGTGTGTGTGTGTGTGTGTGTGTGTGTGTGTGTGTGTGTGTGTGTGTGTGTGTGTGTGTGTGTGTGTGTGTGTGTGTGTGTGTGTGTGTGTGTGTGTGTGTGTGTGTGTGTGTGTGTGTGTGTGTGTGTGTGTGTGTGTGTGTGTGTGTTTACGCCAGCCAGTGTCCATTTTACACCCCCGCTAAATAATGAATCATAGGCACAGCAGGGGGCCTTTTTTGGTTTAACACCGCCGCACACCCTTAATCGAATGCACTCAGCTTGCGCTGCCCCTTTGTCCGACAAGGTGTCTGTCGATAGGCTTTCTCCTCGCCGCACATAAATGCCATAAAGCACCCCGTGCCTATTCATTCGTCTCATAGCTCGCATTCCTTCTCTCCACGCTCTCCTCCTCACGCTGCCTTTCACTCCCTCCATCACTCTAATTCCCAGCCCGGAGTGTTCGGCCCGGAAGACGGGAAGAGAAGAAGAGAGAAAGAGACATGAAGGCTGGTCAGAGTGTTAGTCAGGACGGCCGCTCGCCTTTTAATTAAGCAGAATAATTAGGTTTCACGCTATGCACGGACCAGAGGACTACCTTCAACTGTCAGCTTCAACAAAAGAGCCATTATTCAGGCTGGAGCCCACCTTGAATTCAACTCTATGAAGTTGTCAACCAGACTGGACACACCTTCTTTATCCAACAGACCCTGTGAGCTCATTTTCAAGGATTAAAGGAGAGTTTTAGTGAGATTCTGCGAACAAAAGTGAATATCAAGACATTTACTGCCCAAAACCATCACCATCATCCCAGTGGATGGACGCCCGTCCATCTGCACAGTTACAGATAAAATCAGTTACAAACACCGAGAGGGAAAATGTTTTCTTCTACACACAAAGAATAAACAGATGATAAATGGTCAAGCTTGTGTTGATGCATAGATTTTCGAGAGCTGAATGTTTCTTTTTTTTATTATTATTACATTTTCCCACCAGATTTTACACTCACCAGCTGAGGAGAGCAGAATCTAAGAAGATCTAAACCGTTAACGGGAATAAAAAAATAGCAAAATGTGAATCTCAGTAGTTTTTTGGTCTCATGTCTGAGTGACGGCAAACGAAGGAATCCTTGTAATGTCATGTTACATCTGACACTGAGGAATCGGGTTCAGGACGGAGAAGTCCATTCTTCGCTTTACTAAGTCACTAATTGTATGACAGTGTTGGAGTGGTTTCCTCTCTTCCCTCACAGCAAATGGACCCTGGTCTGATTCTGAGCTCACAGCCTGTGTGTGTGTGTGTGTGTGTGTGTGTGTGTGTGTGTGTGTGTGTGTGTGTGTGTGTGTGTGTGTGTGTGTGTGTGTGTGTGTGTGTGTGTGTGTGTGTGTGTGTGTGTGTGTGTGTGTGTGTGTGTGTGTCTGTGTGTGTGTCTGTGTCTGTGTCTGTGTCTGTGTCTGTGTCTGTGTCTGTCTGTCTGTGTGTGTGTGTGTGTGTGTGTGTGTGTGTGTGTGTGTGTGTGTGTGTGTGTGTGTGTGTGTGTGTGTGTGTGTGTGTGTGTGTGTGTGTGTGTGTGAGAGCGAGAGCTGGGACCGACTCCAACTTAAATTACGTTTCACCATAACTCACACTCTTCTATTAGTACTAATTATAATCAGCAGATATGGATTTTAACTGGATGTAACTAAATGGAAAGTTAATGTTTTGAGTGTGTGCAGAGCACAATGTGTGTGTGTGTGTGCTTGTCTCACAGCTGAAGTCCACCACCGTGTGCTGCTGGTGTGTGTGATCCAGGAGTGTGGGTCTTTTGCGGCGGGCTGAAGTCGGTGATCTTGTTCCCCTGGATGAAAAGAGAGAAGCCGGTTCTGGAAAGGTTCCGGTCCTCCAACACGGGTTCCTGATATAATGTGTAGTAATCTCACACAAAACCTTTCTTCGGTAGTGAGAGTGAGCTCGTGCGCCTTTTTTTCTTTAGAGATTAAAATGACAGGGCCACGGATAAGCAGGAGTGTGTGTTTGTGTGTATGGAAGTGTGTGTGTGTGTGTGTGTGTGTGTGTGTGTGTGTGTGTGTGTGTGTGTGTGTGTGTGTGTGTTTGAGGGTTTCTGAGTGTTTGCATGTTTATGTGCACCGCTGTAATGTAATCTCGCGGCTTGCGGCGCCGCGGGGACGTTTAATGCTCGTCAACGTGGTTTGTATCGAGTAAGCCACACACAGAGGCAACGCGTGTCCTTTGTATGGCCTTTTGCATGCCTGCCATTGTGTATGTATTTATGTGTGTGTGAGTGTGTGTATCGGAGCTTTCCCAATCCCTGCCGCCAACACTGTGTTTCTTCCCGTCGCTGATACATTTAGCTAATAAAGCCAGATGAAAGAAGTGGGGTTAGTTAGATTGGATTCCACCTCTTTTGTCTCCTCTGACTGGTGGTCAGCGCCGTTTTTTTAAGCACGAGGGCAGATTTAGACCCCCAATTTAATTTAGCAGACAGGACTTATGGTAATGAAGTTTGGGTAGAGACGGAGAGAGAAGGGTGTGTGAGGAGAGGGGAGGATGGATAGGGGTCTTCCCCATTTACCTCAGCAACACCACGTCCTTCCTGTCCTTCCGTCCTACGCCCCCAAACACCCCCACCACCAACAACAACCCCCACCTCCCCTCAAGCCCCTGATTGAAGGAGCAGCGGTGACTGTGGAGGGTTTTTAGTGAAAAAAATAATATCATGCAGGATTGTGGGGGGGGGGGGTTGTATGTATGCACAGAGACAGAAGTAAAGTGACAACAATGGAGGAAGGAGAGTGAAAGGAAGGGTGGTGGGGGGGTGGTTGGAGGTGGACAGGCGCTGGGTCCGGCCCTTTTTAATAAATCTGAGTGCTCTGGTTAGTGCTTCAATCTCCTGTACTCAACTAACCCCCTGCCCATATTATACACACACACACACACACACACGCACACACACACACACACACACACACACACACACACACACACACACACACACACACACACACACACACACACACACACACACACACACACACACACACACACACACACACACACCACCAAATACATACATGCACTTACTGTCTGTGACTCATTTTCACCCACATATGCCGCCGCCAGCCAACGAGCTCAAGGGCTTTTAGAAGGTGTTTTTGCTCGACTCTACAGCTGCTGCTGCTCCTAATTGTACTTTGCACCAGATGTGTGCTCGCAAGAATAAAACCCCAAAATGTTCCTCTCCTACTGAAACACACCTCCAAAATAAGGACATTTGTAAGATTACTCCTCCGTTTGTAAAAATACTTCTTTGGTTTTCCCTTCTAAACTTGGAAGAATATGGAAGAACATGCATTTGTGGGATGAGCGGCTGCGTACTTGTGTTGTGACTATGGAAGGTTTTTGTTGATATCAAACAGTTTATTCTCACGTTGAAATGTGAAGAAAGAAGTTCGGCAGTTCATCCATTCGTTAATGTGATAAACAGGAGCTTCGGTCCTGTGTGCAGGAACCACATCCTCCTCCTCCTCCTCTTGTCACACTCTGCTGTGGATTTGTAAAGAAGATGCATTTGTGGGATGTGAAGAAGAGCTCCATGACCTGCCAGCAGTCTGACTTCAACATTTTGAACACTTGCGGGGTCCGAATGCGTGAGAGGACGTTGTGTTTGTCGTTCTCCCACACTTCCTATTACACTATGAAATGGTTAAATTGGACTTAAGGCCCGTTTGTTTTGCCGTTTTCAATCCAACCCACCAGACAAGACTAATGTGCTGGGACCAGCCACACTGTGATATGGTGGCGGGGGGAGAGATAGATTGTTTCCTCCAGAGTGTCATGACTCCCAGTCCACATTCTCCTGGGACTTCGTGGTTTCACAGTCACCCTAATAACCATCCAACTTTCTACTCACTGTTGTTAATGATTATTGTTCTCTGCTTTGTGTGTGTGTGTGTGGTTTCATTACTAAAACAAACAGCACCTCCTAGTGGCCTGGCATGCATTTCTGCCGCTGTTTATGCAAAAGTTTCCTGAAACAAAAACACAACAGGGCCTTTTTGCCTTGTTGATGCACTCTTTTAGTTTCTAACCTGTTGACATACAACAGAGAAACTATCGCAGACGTGCAGTGTTAAAGACTTTGCACTGCTCCACGTTGAGACGAGTGACTTTAATGCATGCAAAGGATGAATGCTTTTTGAGTGTCTGGTGAAATAAACCACTCCATGTCCAACGGTTAAAAAAAAAAAAAAAAAAAAAAAAGAAGCTGTTGGTTGTATAGCTTGCATTTCTGGGTCCATTTTGTTACTTGAAGGTGTAATTTTCTTATTCGTCATAGATAACTGGCTGAGATGGCACCATGTCATGTTCCCACATCTCCAGCAACTGCAGTCAAGCTTAATAGCAGCAAATCTTTGGCCTGTCTGAAGCATCAACGGTAAACATGGGGCTTCGGTCTCAGCCACTCAGATGGAAAGAGCCGGAGCCTCTTAATGGACCTTCTGTTTTATACCAGCGTTAAACACTCGTGCAGAGTGAAGCTGCCGCACGGCGTCTCGATGAATCGGCTTCAAAGACACGTTAAGTTTTTGTTTTGTTTTTCTTTGAACATAATAGGTGCAGCGCTTCACCATCAAATAAGAAGTCGTGTCTCTCAAACTGTTTGATATTTCACTGTAAGTCTGAGAATGAGGTCTCGTGTAGCGATGTGCTCCAATTGTATTCTCATAGATGATAATAAAGGAAACCATAACTGAGAACTAAAGAGCCGTTTGTGGCAGAAAATAAGGTTTTATTCTGAAAAGTAATCCCGGATTTAACTCAAATCTCAAGCCTTCTCAAGAAAGCTTGACGTGACCTGGAAAACACAAACTGCATGTAGAAAGTAGTAGGTTTGGATAAGTTATAAACTTTCTCTTCTTCTAATCCTATTATTTTCTTTTCCTCCTTGATCTTCTTCCTTTTCCTCCTCCTCCTCCTCTTCATCTACTGTACTTGTCACTTCCTCTGCTACTTTTTCACCTCCTCTTCGCCGTCTTGCTCTTCCTCTTATTCGGCTTCATTTTCTGCTTCCGCTTCTTATTGTTTTCTTTTTCATCACGTTCACATCAAAACTAAAAATGACACAAATGGAAGTCAGAAATCCTAAATGTGGTCGTTCAGTCAGTGTAAGATTGTGTGAAGGGCTGATTTTAGTCTCTGAATAACCAGTAGCTTCATGTTTATGGACTGGAAAGAGCAGCAATGTGAACTTATCTGAATGTTTTGAATGAAGCGCTCCTCTGTTTGTTAGCAGACTGTGAAGAAACTGAGTGTTGGTGGAGAAAAGAGGAGTGGGAATTGAGCCCTTTTCCCCGGTGGAGGAGCAGATTTGAAGGAGTGGGCTTGGTATTGTGATTTAAAGGACCTCAGCCGGACGGGGAAGTTGGCGGCGCTCACGGAGCAAACATGCTCCGGCACAGATTTGAACACATAATCGTCTTCACACTCTGTGGCTCCAATCTCTTCCACATACAGTATACACACATTTACTACATCAGATAAAAGAGAGAAAAACTCTTTTCTTCTTTACCCTTTTTTCCCCCTTCTCCTCTCAGCTCACCTCCTTATCACTGCCCCCTCCCCCTCCTCTCTTCTTCTTTATCCGCTTTTATTATCCTCTGCTTTTTTTTTCCTCCAGCAGAGGAGTGCTCAGTGCAGAAATGAAATTAATCTGTTGTACTACAACCCTCCCTCCTCCACCTCCTCTTCCTCCCTGCTTCCCCTCCACCCCCTCCTCCTCCTCTTCCTCCGCCCGCATCTCAATCTCATTCTCTCTTTGCTCAGTGGGAAGGATTGGACTCGTCACTTTAACCTCTTCATATTGGATATGAATCTGTTAGCCTGCCTGCTCCTCTCTCTAACACCCGCCACCTCAATCCACACGGTACACACACACACACACACACACACACACACACACACACACACACACACACACACACACACACACACACACACACACAAAACTAAGTGCACAAACACAAATACATGTGCACAAATGCACTGTCACACTTATTTACGCACTTGCATGAACACACACAGTGGTGAGCGTAAGCATGCACAAACAGCACACACACACACACACACTTTTTGTCCCACGTTGTTGGTATCCAAGCAAATCTTTCAACAAATCCCAATCCGTACACACACACACACACACACACACACACACACACACACACACACACACACACACACACACACACACACACACACACACACACACACACACACACTCTGACATCTCTGACAAACCGTCCTCCGGCGGGTTTCTCCCGGTGCTTCAATCAAAGCCATTGATATGAATCTGGGCTGTTTTCTCCATGCTGGCAGCGCCGGCAATATAGCAGCTGTACTTTTTAGCAGCTACACATCTTTCATCAGGCCTGTGCCTGGAAAATAGCTGTTTACAACCCCCCTCCTCCTTCCTTTTATTCCAGCCACTTCTACATAGAGACAGGCGATATTGCCGGATTTTAGCTTTGGCCTTGACTGAACCGTCCTGCCTTATTAGTGGGGATATCGAATGAATAAGAGAGGCTTCATACTTCATATGAAAAGGGAAGGCAGGGAGATGTGGGGAGGAGGGGTGGGAGCCACAAATAGGGGATGAGGGAGAGAAATGTGGGGAGGGAGCGAGGTTCTCCTTAATGGTTCCCCCTTGGGGCTTTAGCGGCTGTGTGAGCTGGTGCAGCCTCATGCAGTCATAGCAGGGAAATGGGACAGGTGAAGATCCTCTCCCTCCCCCTCCTCCTCCCTCTCCTCCTCCTCTTCCTCTCTAAAGAGTGGTATGAATATGGTAAATCCTCTGTCCGCTTGGCGGCATGATTCTCTCCCAGAAAATAGCCCTGTGTCTGCGTCCCTCGGGGGTATGAGCTAAGGAGATTCTGCATTTAGGCCCAGCACTCACTCCCTTTCTGCTCTCTGGGGGTTTGAAAGGGCCCCGTCCTGCCCCAATCCTCCTATCTATCTCAGCACCACAGCAGCAGCAGATAGCACACACACACACGCGCGCACGCACATACACACACACACACACACACACACAACACACAACACAGTAGCTCGGTTTAAACATGGTGGCTGGAGCTACACGGCCGTCACTATCTGGATGCTCGGCTTCTACGCTCACACACACATGCAGAGCCTCAATCCGTGTCAGTGTCTCACTGACTGAGTGAGGTCCATTTAGCTAGTGTTCGCCCGAGGCAGCGAGGGATCACCGACGACCGTCGTCATGTTCTGCTACACACACACACACACACACACACACACACACACACACACACACACACACACACACACAGAGAGGCAGGAGGTTGTTGTGATACTGGCTCTGCAGCTCCAGTGGTGTCGGGGTCAGAGAACATGGTTGGATGGCAGCTCGCTCAGACAGTCTGTCAGTCATCCATTTCTGGAAGAGACAAAGCATTGGGGTTTATTTGCAGCCAGTCGGCCTCAGTAGTCAGAGAAGAGCCAGGAAACACTGACACAATCACACAGCATAACATCTCTGACCCAGAATTACCTCCTCAACAGTGTGACGGGTTTCCAGACATGCATGATGTTGCACCTCTCCAATATTCCAACAGCTTTGGACTGATATTTGCTCATATTGAAACTTGATTACAGGTGTTGCTTCTTGCCTGATTCAGTGATGGACACGGACAAGAAAATGCACTCATCTGTTTTTTGACACAAATCTTCAGCAGTGACGCTCACATCCGGACTGATTCAGCTACTCAACAACACATTTTAACTTGCGGCAGATGCTTAATTCATTAAACTTTACTTCATGTTTGCATCAGATTACTGCTGATACAGGTATTACTATTGGTCTTTGACTTAAATCAAATCATGTGGATTATTTGATCAACGCGACAAAAAGGACGCAGACATGAAATACAGCGAACTTGATATTGTACTGATGGTTCACACAGATAATATTGACTTTTCTCTTTTCTCTGAATACAAATTAACAGTGAGGTTCAAATTAAAGCTTATTATCTCTTTCACAATTCATACAATCATGGTTTGTAGATTATTTGCTGTTGTTGGCATTCAGCATGCCATGTGTTATTATGACACGTGCAGACATACGTCATTTATATATATTTAAAAAGTTCAAACAATCCTGACCTGCTTCTTTTTTTTAAAGCATCAAAACTGAATGTCTCATCACATCCCAGCCGCAACATTCAAATGTCTTGTTTTGACGGCGCTGTCGGCTCATCTTGCGTAATGACTTTTGGATCTTTGATAAGAGTATAAGGTATTATTTATCTCTCTGATCTCAGGACGGAGGATTAGTGATGTCAGCTTTACGACCAAACATGAGGTCAATTTAAAAACAATGTCACCTGATTGTAATGCGAGTGTTCAATCAGGAAAAAAAAGGCACATTTGAGTGGTGTGATAATTACAACGGGCACAGTCCTAAAAAGATATAAAGTGCTTACAAAAAGAATCTCCATTAAATTGATATATTGCCCCATTCTAGCGGACAGGCCGTTAGGCTGGGTACTGTGTGGAAATCTTAATCACCCAGGCTTGTAAAATAAAACATTTATTAGGGTTAGGCTGCAGAGTGATAGAAATTTGGTTTCTTGCCCGAGGACAAGTGACCCTGTGAAGGTATCAATCCTGTGACCTCGGAGGTGAGGGAGCGTTTCTCACAGGCGAAACAGGAACTTAAACCTTTTTATTTATTCAAACTCCACGTTTGTAAGGACGACGGCGGTGGACAGAAACATTTACCAGGTTAAGATGTTTGATTTCTGGATGCTGGATGAGTGTCGATGTGTTTCAATATCATACGAAGAGGCTTTGTGTTTGAATTTAGACCCGATGAAATATTGATGCAAATGTCCCGCGTGTGTTCATTCATGTGAGTTGAGACCCTGGGTCTGGGGTGGGGGGGTCTGTGTGTCCACGTGTGCATTCGAATTAGTGCTTTTGTGCTTCAGCTGTGGCACATGTGAGCCGAGCACTGTTTGCATAGTGCATCTGCCTGAGCCCACCCCCCCCCCACTACTCCCCTCTCCGGGGGTTGCAGGGGTCTGAGGGCCCTGCTCCCCGTGTCATCTCTGGACTTCCCTCTTTCTCCCCCTCAACGCACACACACACACACACGCACACACACACACACACACACACACACACACACGCATCTCCTTTGTCTGCTCGTCAGTTAGGGAGCGGTCTGCACGGGACCCCTGGACGCGGGGGGGAGTTTGACCTTTACCCTCGACCCCGTAACCCCGCCCCTCCCCTATCTGCTTGCCCCCGACGATTCATATGCAAGCGAGCCGTCAGCCACCTATTCTTCTCTTTCATCTGTCCACGCCTGGCCAGGCTGTTGTGTCAAGTCTCAAGTTCAAGTCCCGGGATGGGGGGCCGGGCCAGACCACCATAGACCAGTGGGGTGGGTGGGGAGGGGGGACCCGTGTTTGGCTGCTCATTTTTTATCGGGGGTCAGTGGGAGATGGTGGGCTGGTGTTTTGGGGATGGGCCGGGGGGTCACGTGCAGGGGTCACTCTGACAAACACGTCTGCTGTTTCTGAAGATTTCATCCTCCAATAATCCTCAAAGTGAAACTCACACATCAAGTTCAGCCTTTTATACGCTGTATTTAGTAAACTACGCTTCTTTTTTTTGATATTGTAAAAAAAAGAAAAAAGATTTAACTATAAAACAGTCTCGCCCACATCACTGCCTTTATTTAATGTAGTTTATCTGGATGAGGATTTTAAAGAAGCGCAGCTTTTCACCTCTACAACCTTAAATCGTGGCGTTTTTGTGGGGCGGCTCCATTGTCCTTGGCGGCGGTGCTGATGTTGGGGGTGGGTGCTGCGGGCTCGGGGTCAGGGTCAAGGTGGGTGGGGCCTGGGTCAGCTAGCCAGACGGACGCACAGACGGTGGACTTGACATTGAGTGGATGAGTGGATTAACGGGATTGGGAGGCTGCTTGTGCTAAAGTGTATTGTCTGTGAGGAAGCCTTTAAACTAAGTGATGCTTCTTTTTTTTTTCTTAGCGGGGAACCGTGGTTACAGAACATAATTCATTTATATCTTTACTGAATTTAATATGATATAGAACAGCTTTTTAAAACGGGTGGAAATTAATTGTACGTCATTTATTTGTCAGCATTAAATCATTTTGTGGCGAGTTTAAGCAACAGTTCAATTTTGCACTGATTTGCTTTGGAGTTGTTTTTATTTTAAAGTGTCAATAAGGCTGAATAGAAGTGGAAGAAATGTCCTCAGCTAAACGTTCACAATGCTCAGTGTTAGTAATACGTTTGTGTAGTTGTATACTGTCTTAGCCACTGTTTTATTTGAGTGTTAGCCGAAGGAAACATAAAGAAAAGTCAGTAATTCACAGAGTTTATGTTTTGTAGTTGCCTCCCACGTCGGTGTCGGTGTAGGAGTTTCAATAAGCCATTCAGTGAAGGCGTCGGACCATTTGCCAGTGAAAAAGCTGGATTGCATTCTTTCTGTTTTTGTTTGTTTTGCAGGAGGAAACTGAATCTTCAGTGAGGTGCATTGGTTTTTTTGTTTTTTTCTATCTCCTAAGTTTTCCCAGGAGCAGGATTATTTGTTGTTGTTGTTTTTTTTTTTACACCTCTCATAATGTATCTGCTAATAAATGAAGTCCACATACGAGTGTGCAGCAATGCATGTATACACACTGGCCGTCCTTCAGTATTTAATGGTGAATGGACGCCGTGATTGAACTGGAAATAACTGAGATTTCATTAAAAGGAAGAAAACCTCCATTGTCCTAGTGCAGCACTGTTCGCCTGCAGAGGATGCTTGGAGATGAATGCACACCTATTAAGGGGAAAATGATAATCATAACGGGGGGGGAAAAAAAAAATCTCAGCATTGCACACGCCATGTGCATTATCCCCAGAAAACATACAAATATGTTGTTTGTGTTCTGTTTGTTTTTTCATGGAAAAGCTTAAAGTGACATTCCTTTAGGAGATGCAGAGGTGCACAAAGTCCAAGGATACATTAAGTGCCTGGAAAATTTATTTTCCAGGCATCTAACATTTAACCTGCTGCTTGCGTCCGTGGCATTCTTGCCGATAATGGGCTGGAGTTTGTTTTGAAAGCATCCCAATTGACAGTTGATTGAGCTGCCCTGAAGGTTACCCAGCAAATGGAGAATGACTTCTGCCCTCTAAGAGCCGGAGCTGGCCAGCTGGTAATGGCTGCTCGCGGATGTATGCGTTCGCTGCACACACGAGTTGCTGATTTTATTTTTCCAGATGATCCGCGTGTGGAAGCTGAGGATACAGAATGACTACGGGTGTAATTTTGTACAGACGAAAAGAAAAAAGGGGGGGGGGGGGGGGTTAACCCGGTTTGTGTCCATGTTTTTGTGTGTGATTTGTTTGCACAATGATTGGCTCGTTTGCCTGTTTTACCTCCATTTTTATCTGTTGAAGGAAATGTTCAGACTTTGAAAAGAAGAAAAGGCCAATGAAACTTGTTTTTTCAGTTTAGCTGAGTGGATTTTTGTTAAATGTTACTGGGAGTTTTTGAAGAATTTCATATCACAGTCGTGTGATATTATCCTGTCTGTGATTTATCGTCGTTCTGTGTTGAGAAACAAACATGCCAATTCCAGTTAAAGCCCCTTCAATCCATGTTATGTTTGATTTAAGCTGCTAAAATGTGCTGGGATAACTTGTTGAGATGGGTTGAAACTATGATGGCATCAGTGCTGGCCTGGAACTATCTCATCTCGCATGTGTGGTGTCTGTCTTATCTATCTCACCTTGTCTAATTAAAAAAGAAACGTGAAAATAGCCACTCGCAGGTAAGAAATATCCTTTTCTCGAACTGCTTTATTCAAGCCGGCTCACGTTCACGACGATTCAGAGTCACTAATTAACCTTAAAGGCATGTTTTTCACCTGAGAGCACATGAACCCCTTCAACACTGTGCAACTCAAAACTTTACATTTTACACTTATTTTAATGACGTGGAGCTGCTCTGCTCCCTCTCCCGACATGCAACGCTCACATTTTCTCTCTTTGACACCAGGTCAAACACGGATTGTCCAAATTCTTTTCCCCCAAACATCCAGTTTTCATCTGACCACAGAGTCGTTCCGTCGGGTTACGGCCCGTGTGTCTTTATCTCGCCCCGTCCCACCCTCCACAGGTGTGTACGCCCCTGATTGCTGGTGTGAATACAGATCGCACTTTTGGAATCACACATGTGGTAAATCTGCTGGTTTAAAAATGATTGGAGCACGAGGGAAGCTCACATGACTCGACTCCTGTATTTCAGGGAACAAACTGCTCCTGTCCAGGTAAACCAATGCATCAATTTCACAGCTTTTTTTTTGTTTAGTTTTTTTTTTCCTTCTTCTTGCTTGCTTGAACTGAAAGCTTGTTATTTACCTACTAAGTGAGTTATCTGAACCATGAACACTGGGTATTACAATTTGCACCAAAAAACACAGAAAATCTTTTCTCCATTCCTGAAAATTGAGCTTTTTGCAAAAGCATAGATTTTGCCTGCCAGCGATGATATGCAGTCGGCGCTGACAGAAGCGTGCAACCTGTCATTGACGGCAATTGCCACTTTCTCCTTCTGTTCCTGAGTGGTCAAATCACTATGTTCCAACTTGTCAGTTTTCTGCCTCCAGCACCGTGTTTTCTTTCTATTTTACCTCCACATTGATGAAATTACACACAGAACATGTATTATTTTCTTGAATATGTGTAAAATAGAAAAACGACCTGCTGGTTGGACGTTGATCCCATGATTCCTGGAGGATGTTGTTTTTCTATTGTGTCTTCTTCACTTCACTCAGCATTAGCTGGCGTCAAATGTAGTGGTCACCAGTGGCTACTCTCAGGCTTAATAACCATCGAAAAAACAGGAAAAATCCAATAGTGCTCTGCTGCAGCCGCAGTCGAAGGTAAGACAGTGTGAAATGACACACGGCGGCCCGAAAGCCGGAATTTGTGATGGACAAAGAAAGATTTTTCTCAAGTACGTCAACAAATTAATCAACAGCAGCTATTATTTTTTTTTTTTGGATCAGTTTGTGTTTTAATCAGACATAAAGAAGATTTTTATCATCAATTATTGGCTTTATTTACAAATCCCGTCACACTTCTAATTCATCTGTTTGGCCTCACTCAGATTAGTTAACAAGCTCGCTTGGAAATGGCATTTGACCCGACACGCATGCACACACACACACGCACACACACACACACATACACACACGCACGCACACACACACACACACACACACACACACACACCCCTGTGTCCTCCACACCTGCCTCCTTACTTTCTTCTCTTCCCCTCAGGAGCAGAAATCAAGAAAAAAGGAGTAAGAGAGAAGGGCGATGGGTGGGTCTGGTCCAGAGAAATAGAGAGAGAGAGAGAGAGCAGTGGTCAGAGAAGAAAGAAAGTGAGAGAAGAAGGGAAGGGATGGACGGACAGATACATCAGAGAGAGAGAGAGAGAGAGAGAGAGAGACAGAGAGGGAGAGAGAGAAAGAGAGGGAAGGTGGGCGACAGACAGACAGTGAGGCATTAAAATTCATGGCCTTTTTTATTTTCCGTGCTGAAAATCAATACTGTCTACTATGGATGAGGTGAGATGTGGACAACAGCGGTTGCCGGCCAAAGCAGGAGGGAGGGAGGGGGGAGGGAGAGAAGGAGAGAGAGAGAGAGAGAGAGAGAGAGAGAGAGAGAGAGAGAGAGAGAGAGAGAGAGAGAGAGAGAGAGAGAGAGAGAGAGAGAGAGAGAGAGAGAGAGAGAGAGAGAGAGAGAGAGAGAGAGAGAGAGAGAGAGAGAGAGAGAGAGAGAGAGAGGGGGGGGGGGGGGGGGGGGGGGAGGGGCTGTCGTCAATATTAGCAGTGACACAGCCACTGCAGGCCAAGGTAGAGTTAGAAAGGGACTGGGGGGAGGGTGTGTGTGTGTGTGTGTGTGTGTGTGTGTACAAAGATTTACAATCTCCTAATGAATACATTACCCAATAATTCTTTATCACATGTATCCCAACAGCCGTTTACATTAAGTTTTTGTACGAACATCATGGGGAAGTCCTCCAACTAAAAAAATACTATTTGCTGAATCAAAGCTCGTTTGATGTGTGAATGTTTATGTGAACATTAGACAACTGGCCCCCGCCTCTATATGATGTGTCCAGCAAGCCAATGACTCAACATGAGGAAGGTTTGTCAGGTCAGGGAAACGCTTATTTTAAACACATTTGAACCATCATATCTTCATTAATGAGTTTATTGCGAGGTAAAAACACAGAATGCATAATTATCTGCCCTTATTCTTGATGTGTCGCGGTCGATGTGGGGCTCCTTTCAAATTTCATGTTTTCAGGTTGGAGTAATGTAAGGGTTAAGATGATGAGATGAGGGTCAGTCAAATGGTGTTTATGGTTACAACTGAAGTGTGTGCGTGAGTGTGTGTGTGTGTGTGTGGGGGGGTGTTCAGCGTAAGGTTCATTAAGTCTGACCAGCAGAGCTTTTGGCCTGCGTAGCAGCAGCAGGCCTTTTGTCCGACTGCCTGGACACACACACACACACACACACACACATACACACACACACACACACACACACACACACACACAGATGGACTGATGGATATTGCCCCTCTTTTCCATTGTAATTTACAACCCCCTCAGAAGCTCCATCATTTAGCCGATGGAGTGTTTGACTAATGTCTGGCAGATGTTCTAACGCTACACGCCAACTATTGTGGCCGGCCGAGGTCGGTTCTCCTCTAATTCAGGAAATGGAGATTCTTGTGCGCTCCGACACTATAAATCTCCCGCCATGAAAAGACTCGTCCCTTCCAGCTCCGGCGGTTATTACATTAGTTTCATTTTACACTTTAACTGCGTGTTTGGGCCACCGAGCTTGCGTGATGCATGTCTGAACAATGCAGAGTTACACACATACACACACACACACACACACACACGCACACGCACACACACACACATACTCCGGACAACTCTGAACTGCAGGGGAACAGCACGGAGTTAATTCCTTCTTTTAAATGACTTTTGGTGACGTTTCCTCGTGGTCTTCCACCATGTTTGCGAAGCAGCTGCTCCACAGAGACGGTAAACACAGTAAAGATGATCCTCAAGGGCGCCGGGGTCGTATACGCTGCCTACTGGAGTGTGTATTGTGTCGCTGTGTGTTCCTGTCATGTTGATGTTCAATTTGTACACTGGACAATCGGCAGAAGAGTGCAAGAGACGGAGATAATCAGGAGAGGCTAGAAGTCCTTGTGGCGTTAATTAGTCTTTCAGGAGAATGTTGTTGTTTTTTCAGCATGTGGAGATATATTCATCTCAGTTAGTGTTCATGATGAAATGAAACGACGAAAAGAGTCAGCAGACTCGATTAACAGTCTGAACGAAAGATCCTCATGCAGTTAATTAAAACTACATCCACGTTTTCCTCAACCAGATCAGATCATCATTAACAACATAGTTTAAATTCACTGCAAAAACTCAAAAACTCCCTCTTGATTTGAGAGAAATTCACTTTACAAGTAATATTTCAGATAGAGCGACTTGTTTTAAGACGATGCATCTTTAAAATCTTGTTCAGTCAAACCATCTTAATTCATTTTTCTCAATTCTTCATTTGTCTTTCTCGTCTCCTCATCTGTAGCGAAGTAGTGGGTACAGTGAGCAGCTTCCTCGATGATTAAAATGCTTTGTGACGACGATCCTCCGTTGTTTTATCTCCAGCAGCTCCACGTGGCGACATCTAACTTTACTCTACCTGCTAAATGCAGCAAGGTTTTGGTGTCTTTAACACACAACAACACAATCAAGAGAAAAACAACAGGAGACGTCGGATTTCTATATGTGTCGTTAAATGTCTTCCCTCTATTGGAAACAAAAGCAGAAGTTTGTTCTGAGCTCGGTGTGGCTCTCGTGTGCAGTTTGTGAGCAGTATCTCCTCCGTGGAGATAAACCTCCTCCGCCTGCTATCAGGCCCGGTGACAGAAAGGCGCTCGCCACAGACTGAACAGTTTTGACATGGAAGAAATGCTGATGGACAGCCTGTATCATCACCCAGGCAGCTCGTAAATGCAGCCCCGAAATGAAAGCTCAGAAAACACGCGGCCGTTTGTAGCTGCAGTGTGCATCAATCTGTGAAATCGCAGGCGTAAGAACCTCGCTGTCAGTCCCCAGAGATGTTTAAATGTGATGTTTTTACCAATCGTATCAAGTTAGTTTTGAACTTTCTGCATGTTGTCACCCTTCGCTTGCCTGCAGGTGCTGAAGCATCCCACAGGCCGCTGTCTCATTCCTTCTACACACACACACACACACACACACACACACACACACACACACACACACACACACACACACACACACACACACACACACACACACACACACGAATGGTGTTTCTGGAGACCCAGGGCTAGTGGTTACTATGGGGATAAGGTGGGGGAGAGAGAGGGAGAGTGAGTGAGGTAGGCTGTGGTTTTGAGGTGTAAAGCATCATAAATAATGGAGGCTGCACCTCACATTGAAATGCAAAGGCTGGAGCTCGGGCCTGAGCAGAGGTAATGCTGGCTTTTTGAAATTTATTTTTCATAAGCGTGATCCCCTCAACCCCCCCCCCCCCCCCCCCCACCTCCCAACACACTCCCACCACTCCTTGTAACCAACAGAGCTCTGCACCCCCCACCCCACCCCACCCCCCTGCAGAAAATATACTTTAACATAGGTTTGCATAACAAATTTCATTGTGCTTTATTGAATTCAGTCATTCATCAACGGCACGACAGAAGCAATATCAAAGTGAGGCTAGTTGCTGAAGCTTCCCCGCATATCAAAATATTTCATCTGCCTCTCAGTGGAATGAAAGAGTGATGTGATCAGGAACCATTTGCATAACGTTTATTAAAAAGCTTCACTAATCATTTAAAGCCTGATGGACAGTTTTGTTTGTAAAGTCAGGGTTTCTGCACATACCTCAAGTCTGACAGGCGGGAACATTAGAGCAAACTGTGTGTGTATGCATGTGTACGCGTGTGGTGGGGTGATGGGGGGGGTCGTATACAAGCATGCGCAAAGATTTGTGTTGCATTACGTCCACAATAACATGCCAACGTCAGCTGAAGAAGAGGAAGGTAGACATTCAGCCTGAATGTGGATGAGACTCCTAACTATGTATGACTGAGGCCATTCAAGTGTGTGTGTGTGTGTGTGTGTGTGTGTGTGTGTGTGTGTGTGTGTGTGTGTGTGTGTGTGTGTGTGTGTGTGTGTGTGTGTGTGTGTGTGTGTGTGTGTGTGTGTGTGTGTGTGTGTGTGTGTGTGTGTGTGTGTGTGTACTGCAGCCAGAACTAAAGATATGGCCACCACAGTGATTTTCCTGCACAATGACCACCGGTTGTTGTTGTGTTTTTTTTTTTATACCACCAGCATGTTGTTATCAGTCACAGTCAGATTTGAGGAAAGCATGAATGTGCTCATATGAATACGACATTCCTTTAGCATTACTGAAAAGTGCCAGACGTATGTGAGTTACAGGATTTTAAACCCGCTGAAACACTCGTGCACGTGTCGGTCCAGAACACATTGCAGGTGAGAAGCCAAGTCTCAGGTCAGAACATTTCCTGGCCTCGATCCTCCTTCAGGTGACTTTTGAAGTTCGAAATCTTCCCTCACGTCTCGGTTCCAACCAATAAACAACCAAAATATTACCTTTTGAAGTAAATATGTCGACAAACTTGAATGTTTTGAAAGTTTAAACGTGTGACCAGTGGCTGATTTGAATCTTTTTTTCAACATTCAGGCGAATAGAATGTAGGAAAAATGTAAATAAGAGCAAAGGGTCAAGAACAAAGGAGGAAAAAACCTAATATTGTCTAAATGTGATGTATGTTTTAAGGTTTTAGCACATTTCACTCAGAATACTTGACAAACCCTGAGAGGAAAAGAGAGGCGGCATTCAGAGTTTATAATCAGAGCAGATGCGGAGCGCGTCGCTGCAACAGTTGCAGTGTGTTGCCGCTCGATGCACCGGTGCAAAACCCGAGTTTGGCTCGGTCAAGCTTCCTGGAGTGTTTTCCACAAGTATTTCTTTAAAAATAGCATGAAGGCCGGTCGGAACGTGACGTTTCTCCACCTGTCTCCGTCCTGTCTCTCCTCGCCGAGAAGCTTTCAGAGCTGTAAGACTATTCTATATAATCAACATGGCAATCAGCGTCACTCTCCCCCCGGACACACACACACACACACACACACACACACACACACACACACACACACACACACACACACACACACACACACACACACACACACACACACACACACACACACACACAGAGTGCTGAGGCTTGCTGGCGACAGGCCAGAGCATCAATAAAGCCGGTGTGAGTTTGAGAGCCATTTAAGGGCCATTTCGCCTCAGACCTACAATCCTCCATACTGCTCACTACAGCACCTCAGTGACCATCAAACTGACCCTGTGGAAGGAGGGAGGAGACGGAGGTGAAGAAGGGAGAGAGGACCTTGTGTAGTGAGAGGGCGCATGATGGATATACTGTGAATGAATGAATGTGGGAGTGTGAATGAAGAGAGGGACGAGTTGGAGGACGAGATCAGGACGATCACTGTGACGCTGGAGAGTCGAGCTGCTGTCATGGAACTCCGGCGTTTGTTCTCTTTTTGGACGGGATTTAAAAGGAAGTTTATCAGTCCTGATGGGCGGCTGTGGGTCAGCGGGCAGAGTGACTTGATTTCCAGTCGAAAGGTTGAGAGTTTGATCCCCATCTTCCGAGTGTGAAAGTGTCTTTGGGCAACAGTGACTGATCTTGTATTGACACTTTTATAGAATGTCTATGAACAGGAGCAAACTTCTACATTTCCATGTGCTCCGTCTCTTGTGAGTCACAGCGCCCCTAAAGGCCTGGCATATGTACTACATGTATCGTGTTGAGCCGTGTTCACAGGGACGTGTGGACGGATGTTTTATCTAGAACACCGGGGAGAAACAAGATGGTTTTGGCTCGTGTGGGCGGGACCTGGGTGACGAGGAAACTCAAAGCTCGGATGCTCAGCAGTTTAACACGCCAGGAAGTTGCTATTTTCTATTTCTGCTTCTATTCAGTCATGTCAAACGTTCATCCGTAATCGTTAATGTCACAGTGGCAGGAGTTGATCCCTGCAGCATTAAGTTTGATTCATCATTCACATTTGATTCCTCTTGGCTTGTTTTACTCCAGTAGTAGTAGTAGGTTGCAGTGTATCACAGAGTCTTTGGGCTGTGAGATCAAGCTTGTGTGGCGAAGCTCCACAGGGAGAACATGCAGAGTCTAACCACAGAACCTGACTCTTGTTTTCTGGTTGCTATGAGGCGGCAGTGACATCCACTTCACCTCAGTACCGGTAGAAAAGCCACACATGCACAGGGAGAACATGCAAACCCTGCACAGGAAGACCCCCGAGTGCAGACTCAAGCTGGGGATATTCATCCCTCCGCCCCTCCGTCCCTCCGCCCCTCCGTCCTTCCATTCCTGGCTTTGCCCTCCCATCTTAAATCCGACCATCCTCAGGTACAGTTGTACTTATTGATCTCCCTCCGCTCTCGTCCCCGAGTAGATTACAGGCTAAGTCATCAAAAACCCACCCGTCATTTTCATTAACACTTTTACTATCTCTCTGTTAAATCCGCCATCGACCTTTTCCACTCACCACCAGATTTCTTGCCAGTCATCTCTGCTCTCGCTCTCGCTCCTCCCTCATCTTGCTTTAATTCATTTTCTCTTTTTATCCTCTCGTAATACTCCATCTCTCCACTCACTTTTTCATCTGTCGCGTCGCTCCTGAAGCCCTCACTGTTTCGTCTGTCTCCTGCTATCCCTCCTTCCTCTGCCCTACATCCCCCCCTCCCTCCCCCCCTCCCTCCTCTTCCTCCCTCGCTATTGATCCAGCCATAGTTTTCTGTCTTCTCTGTGCTGGCTGGCTGGCTTTAATCAATATAGATAATTGTCTGCTTTCTCTTCATGCCAAACACGCTGTGTTTTTTCTCAATGAATCCAGGTCTTTCCCCTACGCTGCCCCCCACCACCCCCCTCCACCCCCACCACCACGCGGGAATCCCTCCGTTAATGACAGGAGATAACCTGCTTTCCTTACCGATTTTTTGCCCTCCGATCCCTCCCTCGCTTCCCTCCCTCCCTCCTCTCTCATTCCCTTGT